>NC_091982.1:39592389-39892389 GCF_044704955.1 Pristiophorus japonicus | reverse complement strand
GAAACTTTAGAATTTTCTACCTCAAAGGGCTGTGGATGCTGAGTCATTGAATATATTGAAGGCAGAGATGGATAGATTTTTGGATTCTAGGGGAAGCAAGGGATGTGGAAATTGGGCGGGAAAGTGGAGTTGAGGTCGAAGATCAGCCATGATTTTATTGAATGGTGGAGCATGCTTGAAGGGCCATATGGTCTACTATTGCTCCTAATTCTTGTGTTCTTACGTTGACACCTTGTATACAGGTTTACTAGATATACACACACACACACCCCAAAACTGAATGTGCTAAAGGAAGGATTTATTGACGTGACTACTTAAATGCAGGAATCCCAAATCACAGAGCAGCTGTAAACATGCAAGAACTATAATTATTATTATGAACCAAAATGCAAATCCTGACACTGCAATTGTGGGGATTAAATGCAGTTCTAATGTCACTGGAAACAAAGGGCTCTATGATGGAGGAAGAGAAAGCAATTCTCCATTCCCAGGACTTTTAGCTCTCCTGCTGTTAACATCTTCTTTCAAACCAATATGAACAGCTCCAGACCAGTTTAGACAAGACAACCAGACATCTGTCATTAAGCTCATTAGTTACAACAACATGACTCAGTGATAAATTAATGCAGACAGAGCATGAACAATCTGCCTACAGACACAGAGAGCATGTTGTGAACTACTGAAACTCACCTTTTTTCTAGTCTTTCCAGCCAGCTGTGTAAAAGTCCCCATTTAGTCCATGTAAAAGGATTTCAATTTATAAACTGCGAGAGTGTAATCCAACATCAGAACATCAAATACAAGATGCAGATATTGGCTGCACTCTTCAGTGTAAATTAATGTTCAGCAAACTGACTAGATTGTAGAACCCACCGTGGTGTTGAGTTCCCCAATACAGCAAACACTGAGCCAATCCCACATACTTGCACTCAGCAATTCAAGCCTGTCAGACATCATCTTCAACAAGACGAAAGTAACGAAAAATTCTGAAAATCTCATTGAAACAAGCAAATGGTCGGTAAAGGATTTTTAATATATTTTTTAAACTCCATCTTATTTTCTCTTTTACTAAACTAGGTTTGTGAGGTCAGGAGGCAGCACTCAATTGAACTCAACGATCAGCGACACCACCCTCATGATTTCCTGGTTAAAAAGCATGAATTTACACGTGTGGATTCAGTACTTTCTTTTGATGAGTCTGGCAAACACATGGTGAAATCCATAAAGAAATGCCAGAAAAAAGAGTCACGCTTTAAATGTTAAGTTCTTTTAATAATTAACTCTTGGGTTGTGCATTTTTACCAGTTAGTACTTCAAATCTGTTGAGGTTCCTTTTGAATCATACTATGGAGTAATAGGGCTGAGGGTTCTCATTATTAAAAAAAAAGATTTTTAAAAATAATGCCTGTAATGTATGCACAAGTTTGTAGAGCTGTTGCATAGTCAGTGGTTTAGCCAGTCACCTGATGTTCACAAGACTCAATAAAACCCCAGTCAGTTGGGTCTAGGTCATCCACGATGAGATATACAGTTGTGAGCCTAGTGAATGAACTGGCAATATGTAGTGCGATTGTTAAACCTTTGTTAATAAACCAACTAGTTCTTAATAGCAATGTGTTGCTATGAATTCTTAAGCGAAGAACCCATGAAGCAAATACATTATACTGCCCAACATTATTTAAAAAGGAATCACAGTGTATACATATTTTCTCTCACACACACACACACTGAACTCAGGAACAAACATACAAAAGTAGCACTATGTGACATGGATAACAGATATTGCAAAATTGGCAATAGATTTTGCTGTTATTCAGCTTCTGGGCAATGATGGAATTCAATGCAACACAAGCAGCCTACTTCTCTCCTGTACAAAAAGCTGTACATTCATCTCCCCAATCCTGGCCAAACTCCGTTGGCTCCATGTCCCAACAAATTGACTGAAGAGTTCAATTCCTTATTTTCAAATACCTCCATTACCTTGCCTCACTTTACGTGGGAAATCTTCTCCAGAGATATATTCCAGTCTTCCCTCCACTTCCGTATTATGGTTTGGCACCTGGACTTCTGTTTCACCAGAAGCTAATCTTTTAACCCTTACCTCTGGAACTCTTTCACTTCCCCCAACACCCCCCCCCAAAAAAACTTCCATAAATCTCATACCCCAATTCCTGCTTGGTGTCTTTCTGCACCCCTTGAAAAGCACATCTTTGTGAGAACCACTATATTAAGAAAGTTCTAATGTTGCTCCTGGTACTTCATGGCAATTAAATAAATATATATATAGATATAGATACACACACACACACACACACACACAATCTCTACTCTGCAAGTGATGTTGCACTCATGACCAATACTGCATGATTTACCCAGCACTAGATGAAAGATTTACAGACACAGCAAAAATCAACCACATCACTGGAATACTTATTGCACTCAAGTGTCTACGTGCCAAGGAACACAGAGAGTTTTGTGTCCAGTTTTATGGTTAGTAGCAGCTGCTACTCGGGTACCAAATTCAGGTATGTCCAATTCAGTGAAGTAATCAGAAGGAAATCAGACCCATGGTTAAAATAACTTACATGCAGATGTCATGTATTACCAACACCAAATCAGTTTCAAAGACTGAAATAAAAGTTTCCACATCAATGTTTAAACATGCAACCAAATTCAGACAGTGTCGAAAGAGTTGTATGTGCTAACGCACATTATAAGATTGTCTGTAAATGCAATGTACTATTTATAAGTTTTGTATTTTAAGCTTTCAAAAAATGAATATACTAAAAGTTTTGCATTAAATGAGATAATACAGCATTGACCAAAAGACAACAGAGTTGGACAATGAATGGCAATCCCTGAAATAAATCAGGGTAAAACTCTCCTAATAAGCTCAGTTGGTAACTGCACTCTCTATTGTGAAACTGAGCTATGCAAATCAAGAAAGTCTCAGGTTCCGTCTCTAGTCTGCGTGGAGTTAACTAATCTGTGCAAGGGCAGGGACAAGGATACTGCATTGCCTTAAACACCTGAGCTATTGGAGAAATAATTTAAAAAACCATCAAGGATGCCATCACTAGATTGCTATGTAGCCAACCTTCAAGAAAGTGTGCATATATTGATTACAGATGAAGAATGGATCAAGTTCCCAGGGTCAAATATCCTATTAACATTCAGTATCTAGATTGGCACAAAGAACAGCCATTGGGTGATGTACAAGAGGCAACCAGGAACCATGCCTATGTCCCCCAGGACAAGTCAATGCCTTCAGAAGGCAGCAACTGAGAAAAAGGAATAAAATGCATCTCAAAAAGAGAAATCTAGTACTTTATAGTTCAACCAAACTCCAAGACATTCTGTTAAGATTATGAAAGTTAGTGTTGTGAAACTGCTTCAGGATCAAGCGGAACAGCTGAGTGATGAAAAACTAAATATGGATATTTGTAATTGAATTAACTGATCAAAAAATGATATGGTCATTGTTATAGTCAGCTAATGTGCTTGGAAACTGATTGCCATGTTTAAAAGTCTTTAACTCAAACCACTGAGAAAACCATGTATATAAAGTTTCTATTTGCCAATATGAAGTTCACACACTCCACCCATAGGGTTATACCCCACTCTAATCAGAGAGCTTTGGTATTCATCAAAACAGCCACCGCGGAGGCTGAGGCATCCAAAGTGTGTGCAGGAGTAACACTATTATTAAACTAGTTAAAACAGCGCAGTCTAGTAACACAAATGAGCTTCCTGCTACAACCATGGTCATTCTTCTTGTTAGGGCACTGGCTTGCAGGGTTACTGGCTCACAGTCTGCAGCAGGTCTAGCTTCCAGGATTAGTGAGCCTGGCCAATCAAGGGAGTCAAGGGTTATGGGAGCTGGCAGGGAAGTGGAGTTCAAGCCAGGATCAGATCAGCCATGATTTTATTAAATGACGGAGCAGACTCGAGGGGCCAAATGGCCTACTCCTGCTCCTATTTCTTATGTTCTTATGATCATCAACAGCACTTTGGAAGACTGAAGACCTGTGTGATTCAGCTATTGGATTGGTGTCTTCCACAAAATGCAGACTTGGTTTTGAATGTTCATTACAAGGCATGAGATTTTGGGAGATCTCCCAACCCCAGGGACTCAAATACTCTACCTAGCCCCCAGCCCCTCCAGGAGAGCAGTCACTAGTGATCAAACAACTGCACAGGTACAGGAGTTTCTCACAAGCAACATGGTGAGCAGCACAACATGCAAACAAATGCAAGTGTTTTGCCACCTCCTACACACAATCATACCCCATGAACAGTGGTTCCTCTAGTTGGAACTACAATAGTTCAGCAGCAGCCACTTGCCTCTCTGCAATCCAATCATGAAAGGCATGGAGCTCAGGATATAGAAGCATTTGTTCTTATACCCAGCCTCAGCCTTTCAGATGAGATGTTAAACCGAGGCCCCGTCTGCTCTCAGGTGGATGTAAAAGATTCTATTTGAAGAAGAGCAGGAGTTATCCCCAGTGTCCTGGCCAATATTTATCCCTCAACCAACATCACTATAAACAGATGATCTGGTCATTATCACATTGCTGATTGTGGGAGCTTGCTGTGCACAAGACATCTTTTCTTTCTCCAGGTACCTCTTTTCACGAGATGCTATTAAAGCCTTAGGTTTCCTTACCAAGTATACAATAAAACTTTACCATTCACACATTGGAAGGACCTGCACTGGGCAACTTGCAATGTTTCAGCCACCACAATGTTCTAAATGTCCAAATACAGTGCCACATTCCAGACTCATTCATTAATTCTTAATCCCTGTTCTTACAAAAAGGCATGGCTGCTGTGAGGCAGACTCCCTCCAAGATATTTAAATTGGTGTAGGCTGCAGCTTCCCCTCCCTCTCGAACAGTATCCTGTTTAGGCATCAGCCTTGGCTTAGTGGTAGCACTCTCACCGAGTCAGAAGGTTCAAACCTCACTCCAGAGACTAAAGCCCATAATCTAGGCTGGCACTTCAGCGTAGTACTGAGGGAGTGCTGCATTGTCAGAGATGCAGTCTTTTGGATAAAGCATTAAACCAAGGCTCTGTCTAACCTCCAAGTGGATGTAAACGATTCCACAACACTATTCGAAGAAGTGGAGAGTTCTTTCCATAGTCCTGGCCAATATTTATCCCTGAAGCAAAACTTTAAAAAACCCAGATGGTCTGGTCATTTATTTCATTGCTGTTTGTGGGGCCTTGTTGAGCGCAAACTGGCTGCTATGTTTCCCTACATTATAACTGTGACTACACTTCAAAAAGTACTACATTTTCTGTAAAGTACTTTGGAATGTTCGGAGGTTGTGAAAGGTGCTATATAAATACAAATGATTTCTTTCTTCTTTTGCCACAAGCTCATCGCACATTTTAGTCATGGATCTCACATGGGCCCAAGAAAGCTTTTGTTTGGTATGCCCTGTAGTTTTGAAAGATGAAGGAAGATTGTTTGGACATATCTTATGTCACTGAAGATTAAAAGATCAAATTGCTCTTTTCCCCAGCTCCATGCTGTCCCAAGGATTTGTGTTGGCATCCATCAGGAATCCTAGGTACAGATATGAAACAAATGGGACAGAAACCTGGAAAGATCCTGTCTTGAACTGTGCAAAGTTCTAATATCACTTGAGTATCTACAACATATGCAACAGTTTATCTCATTCAATATAGCGAGTCGAGCACATCCAATCCCCAGATACATGTGGCAAACAACACCGTATCATCTGCAAAAAGATGACATGTCCAGATAGACATTCTAAGGCCATCCCACATGAAGCCACTCAACACAGCACTGAAAGACATTAAAAAGGATAAGTCGTCTTTTTAGGGAGATAGTAAATGGAGGCTCACCTGAACCTATTGCACAAATCTTAAGATGGCATATATACCCCAAATAAAATTCACTCCCACAGTTTCCAATTTCTTCATGAAAGCAAAGTCAAAATAACCATGTACTTTATCTGTGAGTGGAGGGGGTGGATGGGAGGTAAAAAAAAAGCATCAACAATGCTATGAATTTTCAGTCCCACTCAACTCTTTACAAGCACAAGACTTTTCAAATTGGAGATAACAACTGGTGATAGGCAATGCAGCCATAATGAAGGATTACAGCTAGGGAAGGAGGGAAAGGAGATCTCCAATCTTTTAAACACGCTAGAGTCAAAATTACACTTAAAGCCTAACAGATTTTAATGCTTGAAAGCTGTGCATCCTTCATTAGGTTCCCACAAAACCTTGTCTCAGCCTGCCATCCATCCAACAGTGTACACATGTGATGGGATTCAAAAATAATGTCGTTTTGTAGTTATAGTGAACAAAATTAGAATGAATAAAAACAGAAAATACTGCAAATCTCAGCGGGTCAGGCAGCATCTGTGGAGAGAAAACAGAATTAACGTTTCGGGTCAATGAACCTTCGTCAGAACAAAACCTGCATTGGCTACCAAAGCCTCCAAATGATAAAAGCGAAACAAAGAGAAAAATCTGGTTTTAGGTTAACGACAATCTCCCACAAACTTCCTCCATCATTTTAAAGTTACAGCATATACAAGAAACCTCTCGTTTGACAAAATAAAATGACCCATAATCAGAAAACAATTACTAAAAGAAAACACATGAAAATTGTTACTTACCTTGAGAAAATACAGCTATCAGGATTCCATTTGGAAGTCTATTAATAATACCAGTTTAGAATAAAAAAGACTAATGGAATTGAATATTTATAAAGGCAACTTAATATCAAATTGCCAACTGTTGCAAAGTGATGAGCGAATTCAGAAGTAGGTGGAGCAAGCAAAGAAGACCAACTTCACAACAATACCAAGTGCACAAAAGAAAAAATAGTAATCTGATGTTCAGAGTGCTCCCAGACAGCACAGAGAGCGTGTGCATTCCATACCAGCCAAATAAAGACTACTTGCATGGATTACTCAGTGGTTTTGAACTGCTGCATGGTGATGGGTTTCTGCGCATGGCAAAAAAATCATCTGGTTTATCTTTCTTGTTTTGCTAGAAAAATGGAGACAAAAAAGGGCAAAATACAACAAAAGAAATCAGGTGTCCATGCACATTATTTTACATAATTTAATTTATGAGAGTCTTAAACCAGGTTTGCTGACGGAAAAACAACACACTAGGCAAGTTGTGTTGAAACAGGTGGATGGAAGTGAAGTTTTATCTTCTACCTGCTGTTTCAAGAAACTACCCTGCAAAATCAGGACGGTTTTATAATTTAGCAGAAATAAACATATTTTATTCATCTAAATTTGGATACAAGTATACTGTTCCCTATTCATTGTCCCCAAAAAATGATCAAAGGCTACGCAACTAGCTTCCTACTTGTGGGAGGACGCTGCACTCAGGACAGATCAGAGTGCCTTTGCGGGTTGATGGTTTGGAAGCGACGAACACAGAGTCTTAGTCAGGAACAAGCGGAGGCCAAGCGCAAACAGCGGAAGGAGCGCACGATAACCCAAGCACCCCACCCGTCCCTCCAACCACCATCTGCCCCACCTGTGATGTAAACTGTAGGCCCCGCATCGGACTCATCAGTCACCGGAGAACTCATTTTTAGGGTGGAAGCAAGTCATTCTTGACTTCAAGGGACAGCCTGAGAGTGAGAGCGAGAGAGCGAGTTTATTTAGCAAATCTGTTAAAGCACCAAGTTAAGGATACATCACTAAAATCTAAATGGCAACACCAACAGTACAGCTGCTGTGTGCCAGGTCATTTGTTACACCCTCACCAAAATATTTAATAATTGTGCGCTAGGAATAGTATGGTAAGGAGAGTGGTGGCTGGAAATGAAGCTGCAGTCTTCTCAGCCAGTATTGCTTTCCTCCCATTACTCCCCCATCTCATTTTTGTTCAATGTCCCGCTCATAGTTGCTCAACTCTCCAGCATTTTTTCCCCTCTCTCCTACCTTCGGCTCTTTGTGTTCAGATTATTTCCCATTCTAGTTTTAATTCTGCTCTTGATTTCTCTCCACATTCTATTCTGTATTTTCTCAACAACTGTAGATTGCTTTACAATTATTTGGGTTCAGTCATGCTGCCACAACATTGATCAGGTGTGTGGATGACGCACCTTATAGGGTAGTGAATCATGTACGGACTCTGCCTAGAGCAGAGAAATATCAAGCAGTCCAGGAATCCTTCCTGGCGGCTCGTATAACAGGTCCTCTTTCACAAACTTCACAACACAATCCCGCAGAGGGAGGGAGGGCTTAATGCCACTGAACAAATACCTGTACACTATTATTTTCCCCAGAGAAAGTGACCCAACAGTTAAATTACTGTCCAGATATGTAAAACTAGGCAGTCGGTGTATCCTCTTTTACATGCTGCATTGATAATATCTACCATTACTCCATCACTATGAAATCCAGTGTACAATTTCTCTTCGAAAAAGCTAAAATGAAAAATGTTTTAAACCTGGACTGTTAATTATTAAATGCTTACCAGTTTTTCCATTTCAAAATGTAATCGGTTTGATTGTAATACTTGGTCCCTTAAAATAAATGTGATGAAAACATTGTAGCTCCTTAGAAAAAAAGAATCAAAACAGCTTTCAAATACAACAATGCAGATTTGAGTGTGTGTCAATATAGGTGAACAAACATTTTACAAGGTAATAACTTACTACGGTTGCAAATATTGCCAAAGTTTTAGATTTTTTTTTAAATGGAATGAGCACTGTTGTCTTTTATTTACAACATGGACACAAAAAACAGAATTTTCCCACCCTCTCAAAAAAAAAGATAAAAATCAATCTCAAAAAGTAATTTCATTGGCAGGCTTTCTTTTTCCTCTGAAGTTTGAGACATCCACAGCTACATCAGACAGACTTGCCTATTTTCCCCAGAGTCCAAGCTGCTCAAGCTTACAATGAGAATATTGTCTCTTTTAAAACTAGCAGCTCACCCTCCCCCACATAAACACAAGAGTCTTTCTGTGCAGGAACATAAAACTTGGATGGTATCTGACCACAAATACAAACTAGAACAGATTGGGAAGGAATTTCTGTGTAGAGTACAAAGCTAAACGCCACCTTCAACAGGAACCAGATTCATTCAAATGGTCACATAATTCTGAAAAGAAAATACCTTTATCCTTACTGGCCAATGTTTTAGTCCATTCTTATTACAATTTTATGGCTTTATAATACTAGCCAGAAGCTGCCTAGGGAACACTGCAGAATTTCCACTGCCATAAAACGATGAAAGACAAACAAACACTTATGTTCCTGCCAGTCTTTTCAAGTCAAAAGGGGAAATATAACCAGTAGTCTGGTAGATAATACTGGGACTGAAATAAAGAACGAGAGCATGTTAGCATTTCAATAGAATGACACCAGTCCACTGGACTCACGGTCATTAGCCCACGTACAATTTTACTGATCTAGTGGAAATACCAACTCTGTTTTTATTCCATGGTAGAATTGACTTGAATTGCTCTGGAGCAGGCTTGGAAAACCAAATGTACTGAAGAGAATAAAGTTCAATCAGTAGCACATGCTTTAGCCCATTTACCTGGCAGCTTCTTTAATCTCATTCCAACTCATCAGATCTGGCCGAAGCCAAACTCAAAAATAATTGACGGAACTAGAGATGACAAATTACCCTCCTTTTCTTGGCTTTAGGACTCTAGCTTAAATGTTGATGCTTTTGTTTTCTATCAAAAGACTCAAATGTATAATGTTTCTAAAATACCATATTTCATAAGAATTATTTTTGAATCAATCTGTAGACTATTTGGGCTGGATTTTCAGCTTTTTGCCACCTCTGTTTTCGCCCCGGAGGGAGTAGTAATGGCGGCGGAAAGCATTTATGGGCGACGGCCAGCTTCCAGTGCCCTGCCGGGGCACTCGATGCGGGGTTTACAGGGGCGTGGAGAGGCGAGCCAGTGTGCAATGCCCCTGGTTGCGACACCGGCTCGAAATTTGTTTCGTGCCCAATCCATAGCGCCCCGTAGCTCGCCCTAGTGGGACCGCCCGTGAAAGCTGGCGCTTCAAGCTGTACCAGCCGCAGTGAGGGAAATGGGATTGTTTTTTATTTTTGTGATTTATGTTGATGTGGCATCAGTAAGGTATTGGGAATGTTTTTGGTGGGTTTTTTCCCATGGAAGCCTCTTTTAGGGTGCTCCGAGGCCTACTGTTTAGTTTGGAATTTTCAGTTGCTCAGCCGGCCTAGTGTCCTAAAAAGGTGTGGAACGCATCCCTTAGCGCTCCGCTCCACACACAGGGCCCAGCTGGTGAATTTTGCAGTTGGAGACACAAACCATTGCCCGGCGCAAAATTTATCGCTCCACCTGGATTAACGCCACCACAGAGGCGCGACCGAATTTCCATCCCCTTAGGTTTTAGTCTGCAGAACAGTGACTCCAAATGGTTAACACAACTAAAGATGATTAATCTTTACCTTACTGTACACACAGGAACTCTTATGGCTACACAGACAACACTATTGAATTCAAGATATGCAGACTTACCAATCTACCTTTAAATTTACACACATCCTGAAGTCCAATATCCATACATTTCCAGCAAGCTCTTGTGCTGGTTACATAACTAACAGCTGCAAGCCTGTTTACAGTCTCTGTACTGGGGTCTCAAGTTTCAATTCCAGCTGTGGCCAAGCTGATGCCCATATTTTTCTTATGTACTTGAAAAGGCTGAACAGAGTCCAGGGGTAGTGAACAAAGTCACTTTTGAAATATTAGAATCCTCACCTCCTCCAATCAGCTTTTCGATTTTTAGTTTTGGGTGCAAAACATTTTTCATTTTACAATTAAACGAGAAAAAAAACAAACACTACAATTCTTTATTTTTTTTTTATTACTGAGAAATCTTTGAAGATCCCAAGGCAAGGCTGCAGAAAAGAGAGAATGTGGGAATCCAGGATATGGGAAAGCCTAGCTTGTAAAGTTTGTAGATTATAGACAAATGGTAAAACTGAGGCACAAGAGTTCTACAGTTCGGAGATTTTGGGAACAAATGAGTTGGGGTAGGAGTTTGCAGTCAGTTTTTAATTCCAACAAACTTTTTCCACGTACCTATAGTTCCTACGAACGCAAGAGTGCTGGGATATAGGAGCAGTATTCAGTCTTGGGACAGAATTAGGCTTCATAGAGAGGTTATGAGTCGTCACGATGAAAAGAGGAAAGAAACTGAAGATTCTTGGGAGTTATCAGAACTGATACGACATTTTTACAGGAGTAAACTTTCAACAGCTTCATTCAGACCACTTATCAAATTACAGTCAAACTATTGACAGCATTTCCATTGCTGGTCAGTTTTGTAAGGACTGCTCTGCCCATGGCATAGTACAAGAATCTGCCAGTGTGTCTTATTTAATATAAAAATATATGCACATACATTGTCTGTCTGGTACATTACACTCCATTATAGGCAAATTTCTTGCAGTTGATTAGTTTCAAATAAAGACCATTGTTGGCTCAGATTTCTTGCAGTCATTTGGAATGTATACAAACTTCCCCACCGACAAAAAATGCATTGCTAACATGTAATTGGGAGTAATTTCCAACCTCACTGTCTGGGGAGTAATGAGGCGGAATGGATTGCCTACCCATATAGAACTCATCCGATTTTCATACAACTGATTTTATATACTGGCCCGAGACTTAACTTCTATTTATATAGCACCTTTAACATAGCAAAACGTCCTAGGACCTTTCACAAGATTATAAGACAAAAATATGGCACCAAGCCACACAACAAGAAATTAGGGCAAATGACCAAAAGCTTGGTCAGAGGTAGGTTTTAAGGATCGTCTTAAAGGAGGGAAGAGAGGTAGAGAGGTTTAGGGAGGGAGTTCCAGAGCTTAGGGATCAAGCAGCTGAAGGCACAGCCACCAATGGTTGAGCGATTATAATCAGGGATGCTCAAGAGGACAGAATTTGGGGCGCGCAGATATCTCGGGGGAGGGGGGGGGGGGGGTTGTGAGCTGAAGGAGATTACAGATAGGGAGGGGAAAGGCCATGGAGGGATTTGAAAAAAAAAACTTAAAAAGATATAGAAAGCCAAATGTCATCATGGATTGCAGCCTAATTGCCAGGTGATGTGCTATGAAAAATATTTTTGTCTCCTCTTCCACGGCAAATTTGCAATACAGGGTATTGGCTTAAGATGCAAGTACCTTTTATTAGTTCGTTCTTCCCTTCTCTCTCCTAAAAAAACCTTTTTTCTGAACAATTAAAGAAAATATTATGTTGTTTTTCCTTATTTCTCAGTCATGGGTCATTAACAAAGCACTACATCAGGGAGGTTCTAACCCCTCTCCCCCAATGTGTCTGCAATGACAAGGACCTTGGACTGGTGGTCGTTTGCCATGGTCTAAAACATCTCAAACATTTCTCTGGACCCAGAAAGAGAGGGGCATTTCTCCAAAGCCAGCCAGCGCCCGATTGCTGCCCCAAAAAACACTAAGGCTGGTAAAATTATCGCCGGCGAAAATTTCCCGAACAAAAAAAATCTGCCCAGCGAAAAATATGGACCGTACCTCAATCTGGATGAAAAAGTGCAATGTAGGCTAGATTGGACAGTGCCTAAAGAAAATGGTCGATAAATTAAAACATTTATAAAAATTTACCCCAAGGCTGCGAGAACATTTTTTTCTTCCAAAAAACCTAACTTAAAAAAAAAATATTTTTTTTATTCCTAACACACTTAAATCAAATCACTCCAACAGATTTTGAAAATAAATAGTAAAAAAGCAATCCGCTGATCCTCGTAGGCGGTTTTTTTTAAAGTTCATATACTTACCGACGTGTCACCGCTCAGTCAAAAATCACGCCAGGGCTATCATGCCAGCGGTCCGCTCCCCAGCGGGACTTCGAAACTGCCGACGTATATCAGGTAGAAAATTACCACTCACAATGGCCAATACCCGGAATTCCAGCCCATCGACACAGAGATAGTGAGCAACAGAGACGCAGAGACAGGGAGAAACAGAAATCTCAGCCAAGTCATTGTTTAGTGACTGGCATGAATGTGCACCAAAGAACTAAGCTACACTTTGATAATGGAATATATTTGGTGAAGTGAAACAAGATCGAACAAGTGTCTAAGACAGCAATTCCAAACTTTTCCATGTGGGGGACACCCTGCAAATAAACAAACTCCCGCTAACACCCACTTCTAACCTCCAAAAGACAGGGTCAGCTATCCAAAAGAAAACAAACAGTGCCATCACTGCAGGTGGCATTTACAAGCAGTACACAGCAACAGAATCACACAGATACAAAAATCAGATGTCCTCACAGACTTCCTGAGATCCCCTTGTCGACCTATTTAGAGTCCATGTACCCTAACTCAAAAACCTAGTTTATGTCAATAAAATATGTCCACACTCATGCAAAACTGTGCAGTTAGATGCAAAGCAACCTTGCCTTTGTAAATAACTACATTCCACTTCAAACAAAAACACATACCTGGAAATGGTCCACTAGAATTGTGTATAATGTGAAGCCATCTAAATCCTTATTCTATTTTATAAAATTCCAATGGCATTCTAGTTCCCAATCATTAACTGTGCAGCCTCCCATTTATCTAGTTTTTAAATTTCAGCATGGGAAGATAGCAATGCAGTTTAGAAGTCTATCATGTGGGATAAATGTGATTTACTCAACATTTTCTGTTTTGGGTTAGTGAACTGCTGAATGAATAACAGATAATGCTGGAAATACTCAGCAGGTCAGGCAGCATCTGTGAAGAGAGAAAGTGTTAACGTTTCAGAGCGATGACCCTTCATCAGAACACAAAGTATTCTTCACCAAAGTGTTGACTGAGAATGTGAACTGGTTCAAAGGTGGTATCCTCCATTGAGATTATGAATAGACCAATTTTAGAGAGACTCTAATAAATCTTTATGTTCATTTTGTTTGTTATTGCTCACTCTTACATAGAAACATAGAAAATAGGTGCAGGAGTAGGCCATCCGGTCCTTCGAGCCTGCACCACCATTCAATAAGATCATGGCTGATCATTCCTTCAGTACCCCTTTCCTGCTTTCTCCCCATAACTTGATCCCTTTAGCCGCAAGGGGCATATCTAACTCTCTCTTGAATATATTTAACGAACTGGCATCAACAACTCTCTGCGGTAGGGAATTCCATAGGTTAACAATTCTGAGTGAAGAAGTTCCGCCTCATCTCAGTCCTAAATGGCTTACCCCTTATCCTAAGACTAGATCCCCTGGTTCTGGACTTCCCCAACATCGGGAACATTCTTCCTGCATCGAACCTGTCCAATCCCGTCAGAATTTTATATGTTTCTATGAGATCCGCTCTCATCCTTCTAAACTCCAGTGAATTCAGGCCCAGTCAATCCAGTCTCTCCTCATATGACAGTCTTGCCATCCCAGGAATCAGTCTGGTGAACCGCCGCTGCACTCCCTCAATAGCAAGAAAGTCCTTCCTCAGATTAGGAGACCAAAATTGAACACTGGAGGGTCTTCATCCCGAACACTGACCCTTTCTTCTCCCTATCCCCAGAAAGGCTGGCAGACCCATTCCACATTGCTAGCTCAAACAGAAAGTAGGAGCTACAGTTAAATTGGAGTTATTGAAATCCACACTAAGGACAGAGAGCTACATAGTACCCAGTATAAAGATATAGTGCTGCTCTCGAGCCTGCATTGAGTTTCATTAAAGAACTGTAAAAGGCCAAGGACAGAGAGATCAGGGTGGGGTAGAGAATAAAAGCGGCAAGCAATAGAGGTCAGGGTCACACTTGTAAACAGAATGGGGGGGGGGGGGCAGGTGCAGAAGCCTGAGAAATGGGTTAGCCCCAGTCAAGGCTCCTGTCTGCCACAGTGCAGAGGAAATCATCAGCTGAGGAAAAAGGACATTTCGAAAGCCCTGGTGTGGAATGTGGCATCACGAAGGAAAATGCGAGAGAGAGAAACTGGGAGAAGGGAATGGGAACCTTATAGTAAATGGTGTGGGACGAAATTTACTCCAGGGGTTGTGGGAGTCGGTGGATTAACAATAGAGGTCAGTACAAAGCCCATTCCCAGGGATGGGATGAGAAGCAGATGGATCATATAAAATGTAATGGAGAGGTTTAAATTTTAAGCAAAATTCATTAAATTCTCTAGTATCCAGCCACACAGCTACTATAATCATTTATGGTGAAAACCGGTGTGAATAATTGCTACTTTACAGACAAAAGAAAATTTCTCATTAAAGGCATTTGAAGAATCAATTAATAGTCAAAAGAAAAAAGACTGGCATTTATATAGTGCATTTCACCACCTCAGGACATCCCAAAGCGCTTTCCAGCCAATGAAGTACTTTTGAAGTGTAGTCAGTGTTGTAATGTAGGAAACACAGCAGCCAATTTGCACATAGCAAGCTCCCACAAACTGCAATGTGATAATGACCAGATTATCTGTTTTTTGTGATGTTGAGCAAGGGATAAATATTGGCCAGGACACCGGGGATAACTCCCCTGCTCTTCTAAATAGTGCCGTGGGATTTCGGTTTAACGTCTCACCTGAAAAACAGCACTTTCGATGGTGCAGCACTCCCTTGGTATTGCACTGGAGTATCAGCCTAGAGTTTTGTGCTCAAGTCTTAGACCCCAATTTTCCCGAATCAAAAATTATGGCATCCACTCACCTGTACGCACATTTCTTTGAGCACCCGGGGTGGGGGCGCGCTAGTTTCCGGTAAAGGAAACTGACTGTCGCGCCGGCGCTACCAGTCCATCTCGAGGGACAGTGCTAACAGTGTGCGCCTAAAATGCACTGCACATGCGTTAAAAAAAAAAGAACTTAATGCGCATGTGTTGCGCATGCGCAGAAAAAATAAGGACCTTTGGCCGGGGATAGCAGCGGGTCGAGTTGGCTGCATAGAAGAATTGGAAAAAGCTGCCCAGGGTGTTTTTTGAAGGATACCTCCTGCTGATGTGCTGATTTTGGCTGCCGTTTGCAACAAGGCGGCTTCTTATTGGAGTATTGCACTTTTGGAGTATCTTTGGAAATTTTTAGCGACTTGGAACTTCGATGGAAAAGGTGAGTGGTGAAGATTTCTGTTTAATTTGCCTGCCTGCAGTTTCCTCAATGAAGAAGGAGCATTAAATGTAAGTTTTCTTTTAGCGGAATTATTTTCAAAATGTATTAAGTTGATAGAAAATAGCCAGGGAGGCCCTACGGCCGGGGATAGGAGCTGGCCAGCACCGATTCCTTTAAGTGTAGTTAAGGCTTTTTCCAATGGTGTTGCATGTGTCTTTGCGTGGTTTCAATTTAAATAAAACAGTATTGGGGAAAGTGGCCTTATGGCCAGAAAAGGCACGTAAACTGCTTTTTAACATACACCAGCGCCAGAATTGTGGCGCCAAACATTCTGGCGCTGGTAGTCAGTGCCGGTGCCCCAACACTAGGGAAACTTTTAACAGACCTTCAACGCCGGGGGGCGGGGGGAAAGGAAAAAAAAAAGAAAAGAAAAAAATCGCTGGCCGTAGGAGCCTTAGAGTGGGACTTGATAGTTAAGGCTATCAATATGAATACATGGGGCTCATTAGACATTAAGATTCAAGAGGAATCCTGGACTTTTAAAAGCAATTACGAAAATCCATCTAAAAGTTGTGTGCCTTAGCAAACATCTATCAAACTTCTGACATCACATTACAGATGCAGTACAAGTGTCATTCCTGCTGGTTTTCTTGGGGATGAACCAGACATTTACAACCAGGTGCCAATTCACAAAGAAACAATTACCATCTAATTGGCCTGAAGCTGTGCCTACTTACTGCAATCAATCTGGTGACCTTGAAGGGATGTGTCAGAATACATACAGCTCCACCTTAGCAGAATAATAAATTGCACATTAAATAGTATAATGTTTCTGTCCTTATAAAACAGCATATACTCCACCTTACCATCAGCAAGGAAATCCATCAGCACTTTGCAATTAAATAATATGCAAAATATACCTAACTTTGGGATGAGTCTTCCACAGAGTGGCGTGGTACAGGTTTCTGCTTGTGACACAATGTTCCACTTCTGTGGATAGGCATTGGAAAGTAAAGATTTACTGTCCGTTTGCCTTTGAAAAAGGCTATTAAATCAACCAGGTGGACACAGCCAGAGAGGCGCTGCTGCTGAACTGGAGCCTACAGATCTAACCATATCCATTGTTGACTGACCACTCCAAATAAGAATACTTTATATTACTGCAATAACTCAACCAGCATTAGAAAAAAAGATTATTCCCCAAGCATGACTTTAATCAGAGGCAAGATGCTAATAATTCTAATCTGCTGCTCACAATATTCTACATTTAAAAGATTACACACATCAATATTGGTCACAAATATTTTGACTCCCCTGATGGCTCAGTGGGTAAAAACACCATGTGATGTGGTCGTACAGCAATTAGATCGAGGTAAGGCAGATCGCTCCTGGTGTCTCCCAGTTAGCTGATCTCAGCCAGGCCAACAGTGAGGGCAGTACAACTGGCCTCTATCACTCGACCAGGGATTTTTAGGAAAAATTGGGCACATTTTCTGCTCCTGAGTAGTGTCCAGCGATGATGCTGAAAAGTGCACAGCTTGACTGAGGGCATGATCAGGCTCAACTGCAACTCCCTCCCATGAATAGTCTGTTGTCACTATCCAGAATCTCAGATAATGACTATTGGGTGAGATTCTGGAGGACTGCTGCTGATTGTGTAGCCATATCTAGCATGTCAATTTTGGATGATGTGGGTCTCACTTTTAGTATAGAATGCACCAAAAACAGGTAAATCTCATCTTCCAAATATTTGGCAGTGTGAAATTAAACTATTGGAAATAGAAGACAAAGAAAGCAGTGAACATACAGGCTGGCCCACAGCTCCCGGAACTCTGCAGCAGCCAAATCTTAGATTAACCTATCTACAATTTAATGCTATGATATTCCTTTAAAATTTTTACATAAGTATTTGTTGGCATTTTTAAGACAGATTTAGACTATTAACATGCTTGCCAGAGCACACAGATTAAAGATGATTGGCAAAAGATCCAAAGGCAACATAAGGAAAAACTTTTTTTTTTTTACACAGCGTGGTTAGAATCTGGAATACACTGCCTGAAAGGGTGGTGGAGGCAGATTCAAGTGTGGCTTTCAAAAGGGAATTAAGTAAATACCTGAAGGAAAATAAATTGCTGGGCTCTTGGAGAGCTGGCACAGGTTCGACAGGCCCAACCCTAAATCCTATTGTGCTGCACCACTTCTAGAAGTGTATAATTCTATGCTAACAAGTTATCATTGGCAACATGGAGCAAGTGGACAATTGATGTCTGCACTAATGGCTACTATTAGCATAAACACAAGATCAAATCGGTGCATTAGAAATTAAGGATCTGATCTAAATGTTGTATGTACAGGCAACTATTGTAACTCCCTTGAGACTTACATTTTCAGTTTGACATCACCCAAACCACTTGATGATATCACGGCCCTGTAATTAGATGCATTGTTCCACATTTAATCATGGGGTGGTGGGGAGAAAGGAAAGTAGAGAGTGATGCAGTTATTTATAAAGACTAACCTGGTCCTATTTTCGGCCAATATTTATTCCTCAACCAACATCGCTACAACAGATTATCTGGTCATTATCACATTGCTGTTTGTGGGAGCTTGCTGTGTGCAAATTGGCTGTCGCGTTTCCTACAATACAACAGTGACTACACTTCAAAACTACTTAATTGGCTGCAAAACACTTTGGGACGTCCGGTGGTCATGAAAGGTGCGATATAAATGCAAGTCTTTTTTTTCACTACCATTCAAACCCTCTCGAGGGTGACAAAACCAGCAGATAGGCTGAGAAAGTGTACTCGAGATACCAGTTTGCAAATTTTCTCGTGCTTGTTAAAGCTACCATGCCCATAAATCTATGTACAACTGTTCTTCAATTGTAATGCAGTGTGCGGATCCTTTATCAATAAGAGCTTCAGTAATTAAAACAAACAGTAATTCTTAATTTATGCTCTTGAACCAAATCCTAGAATTTGAGAATTCAAAATCAACACCACATGCTCCCCCATCTCAAAAGTTGAATTCTTACCTTCCAACCAGCTGAACTGTTGCTATCTCCTTTGTCCTTGAAGTAAGGCACTGATTTGACCATCCAATCATAAATCTGAGACAGGGTCAGCCTCTTGTCAGGAGAACTCTCAATTGCTTTGGTGATAAGGTCTGCATAAGATTGATGGCCCCATGCATTTCTCCTAGAGGAGCTCTTCCTCTGAGCACTTGCTGCACCAGCTTGGGAACTGACCTCTGCATTCAGACCAGTTTCACTCTCTGATTTTACAGCAGTAGAATCAGAAACATCCTGCTTTTCTTCTTCGGTGGGGGTTCCTGAGGCAGAGTCCTCCTGCTTGACAGTTGTCAGATCTGGTCTTGGCAAAGGCCAGGTGCAGGATCTGGGGCGGCTCTGTGGTTCAAAGTCTGGGTCGATCTCAGCCTGCGATGCTTCATCAGCCATAATTGACAAAAGTTTTACAAACGGAAATATCCAAGTTCAGTCACAAAGATGGCTATTTTCTTTTCTTAAATAAAAAGCCGTGACTCCTGCCCTACAAAATGCAGTCTCCAATTCAGTCAAATCTTTCCAACATCTTCAATAAAAACGAATTTGTATCTTTATTAAAAAAAAGAAAAAAAAATCCAGGTGTTGTCCCAGTTATTTGCAAAGTCAAGGTTATAGCAAGTACATACCCAATATGCTGGTACTTTTCAAGCAATTATAACTTTGATTTCAAATTAAGGTCAGGTTCAGTTCCAGATAATAAAGACCAAGTAATTCCATCCAGGAACAAAACTGGCATCCACTGTAATATGTTCTGACGTGTCCTTTCCAGTATTTACATGCTCTGTATTCAACGTACAATTACATTTAAACACTTTGCATCTTTCCTATGATGGATCATCTGATTAGATTTTTATTTGAAAACATAATACTGCAAGGTCTTAAAACGCTAGTAGAATCAGAGTTTAATTATTTAAAAATGTTGATAGCTACGTTCACGAAATTATTTTTAATCTTATGCATCAACCTCAAGAGGTGATCTTCAATAACAATGCGAAACAAAAAAAAACTTGCTTCAACCGGGACGGGGGGGATAATTGTAGTCAGCAACTTCGTTTTAAGTTGCATCAGAATTCACAAAATCGTTGTAATTCCAAAAAGCTTAGTTTTCTTCCTGTAATAAATGAGTATATCCCAAATGGTGCGTTTTCTGCCAGTAACGTAAGGAATACAGAATCTTTAATTTGATGTAAAAAGGAGTAAAGTAAAAAGAATTCAGCAGTTGTGAAAACGAATTCCTATATTCTGTTTCTGCACGTTTAAGAACTCGGTCAGATACTTCACGTTTTCTGTACTAAAATATACAGGGTTAAAAAATAAAAAGTTTTTAGACAAACAAAAGAAGAAAAACCAATCTGCATAAATCCTTGAATCGGTCAATAATCTGGGTTGAAGAAGCGTTAAAACCGTCGTCAATCCTCAAGGAGCCACTGGAAGTAGCGGCCCGTGGGTTCCCTTTTCTTCTTTACTCACTCACTCGTTCGCTCAGTCCCGGTCGGGCTCCCGTTGCAGGCCCCGGCCACAAGGCGCCTCCACTCCAACCTACCATCTTGACGACGAGGACGGAAAATCGCCGCAAATCCCCCAAGCTGTGCCTTCGGCAACTTTACTGCCAGCTCCGAGTCGCCAACCGGATACCTCGGCCGCAGCCTCCTCCACCGGGACCGCCGTCAAACTTCATTGAAGTGCTTCTACCTCAAGACGCGGGATGGCTGTCTGGATCCCCCTTAAAAAATATATATTTTTTTCCCTTTTCACCTTTTTCTCTGTTTGGACCCGTTTCGCTTCTTTTGACGTGCATTCATCGCGTAGTGCACATCACCGTCTGACGTGCTGGGGGAAGCAAAATGGCGGCGATCCGCCGAGGCACGACGGGAGTTGTAGGCCTTTCGAACCCATTCTCCCAGCCTTCGAGCAGGACGTCACCAGCCGGCGGGACTACATTTCCCAGAATGCACTAAGGTCCGACGACTACAATCACCACAACAGCAGCAGCAGTTTACATTCATGCGGCGCCTTTAACGTCGTAAAAACGTCTCAAGGAACGTAATCAGACAGCGTTGTCGTTAATCTGTTTCTTTTATTCGCCCCGTTGCCATCTTGCCGGTAAATTTAATCATTAATATTCTATTTTTGGACGGGATTAGAATATCAGATGTCCTATCACTCCCCCCATCTCTCAACGTAAAGCCGATTGGAAGTGCCACGGCGCTGGAGCTGACGCCAGCCAGGTGCGGGCTGCCGCGTTGCCCACTGGGAGTTGTAGTCCTGAAACCCAGCTTGTTCGGCACGTTACAGGGCTGTGGCCGCAGCAAAGGACTACAGCTCCCGGAAGACACTGGAACTTGCAGCTTTTTAAATATATAAAAAAATGTCTTCTACGTCGACCTCCTAATTACAAGTCGAGCAAAACGTGCTTTGGTTTATGATTGACAGGTCAACAAATGGTTCCAATATTTTGGGAAGCAACGTTTCAACACAGAATGGCAACAAAGCACGTCAGCCAATAAGAAGCAGATGGTGGCTGTCACTCAAATTAAAGAGAGACAATGGTGCAACATGTGGCAGCGAATCCATGTTATTCACAATGTTACTAGCTTGTAACGTTTCTAGCTGTCATTCTTGTAGAGGAGTAAGTTTACTGGTAGTCTCATTATTTAAATGCCAATATAAATAAAAACAGCAGCCTTAATAAAGGTGGGCAAAATGATATGTTTGCTTGACAGCATGTTCCCCTCAGGCAAAGCGTTTTATACTGAAATGCCATAGAGAGGATTTAAGCACATAATCTGGACGAACACTCCACTGCAATATTGAAGGGGTGCTGCATGCTGGAAGTCCCCTCATTTGAATAACAACGTCTGCTTGTCTTTGTGGTTCACAAGGCAGCATTCCTCAACAGCATAAAACATTTAAGAACTGGTCATTCAGCTCACTGCAGTTTGTGGGTTCTTGTTTTTCACAAAATGACAGATGTATTAGCCTACCTAACAGTCATTACTCTTTAAAATAATTGAATGTGAGGAATTTCTGTCAGATACATGTTACTATATTAATGCAATTTTTTTGTTTTATTGCTTCATGTGTGAAGCAAAATTCAAAGATGCAGAAATTGTCTTGTGACAATTTGGGAGACTCCAGTATTTTATATGACCATAGATCTGTAGGGTAAATGTGTTTTTAGAAATAGCCAGAGTTAAGATGAAGGTTATCTTTGTCATGTATCCTACATAGCTACTGTTGGTACTGTCACAAGGTGTGCCACCAGAGGGCACAGCAGTGGGAAACTTATAGGTTACCTGTACAGGTGTGCCTGGCCTAGTATAAAAGGCAGGCCACCAGGTGTGATCCTTACTCTGGAGTTAGCAAATAAAGGACTAAGGTCACTACAATTCAAGTACAACACACTGCCTCGTGGAGCCTTTATTAGAGCACCTAAGGACACAACAATCTTTCCCTACATTACAACAACGGCTCCACTTCAAAAGTGTTTTGTTTTGGTCGTGAAAGGTGCTATATAAATGCAAATTCTTCTATTAAACTTTCAAATAAAGACTGAACTGCAATTTGCATGGTCGGTTTTTGACACATAGATTAACCAGGGGGCAGAAGCTTGGTTCTCGGTACTGAAATTCTGGTTATTTGTTGATACCAAGATTGCGAATCAGACATAGGAGTAGTTTCAATTGCTGGCAAGTGTCAAAGTATGTGAGCTTACAGATGACTGCATTATCATGATTGACTTTACAAACAAAAGAGCTTTATTCTAAGAGAAATCGGGTGACAAAAGCCATCAGAAGGCCAAGAACATAGGAACATGAAGTGTGTTCAGGAGAACTTTCTTGATCAGTATGTTTCTGGCCCAACGAGAGAGGAGGCATTGCTGGTACTGGTTCTGAGAATGATGTAGGTCAAGTGGAGAAAGTGTCAGTCAGTGAACATTTAGGGAACAGTGATCATAGTATCATAAGGTTTAGATTAGCTATGGAAAACTACAGAGAGCAATCTAGAATAAAAATGTTTCATCATAGGCAGTCCCTTGAAATTGAGGAAAACTTGTTTCTATTCTAAAAGTGAGTTCTTAGGTGACTGAACAGTCCAATATGGGAATTACAGTCTCTGTCAAAGGTTGGATAGACAGTGGTTGAAGGAAAGGGTGGGTGAGACTGGTTTGCCGCGTGATCCTTCCGCTGCCTGCGCTTGTTTTCTGCATGCTCTCAGCGATGAGACTCAAGGTGCTCAGCGCCCTCCCGGATGCTCTTCCTCCACTTAAATATTTAACTGGGGGACAGCCAATTTCAGTGGGATGAGAATGGATCTAGCCCAGGTAAATTGGAATCAAAGATTGTCAGGAGAAACTGTAGTGGATCAATGGGGGCTGCCTTTAAAGAGGAAATAGTTCGGGTATAGTCGAGTTACATTCCCACAAGAGGGAAAGGTAGGGCAACTAAAGTCAGAGCTCCCTGGATAACGAAACAGATAGAGAATATAATGAAGCAGAAAAACAGAATATAACAGATGTCAGGTTGCAAATATATCTGAGAATCAGGCTACATATAGAAAGGTCACAGGAGTAGTGAAAAAGAAAATAAGAGGGGCAAAGAGAGGGTGTGAGAATAGAATGGCAGCTAACATAAAAGGTAATCCAAAAGTCTTCTATTGGCATATAAATAGTAAACAGGTAGTAAGAGGAGGGGTGCGACCGATTAGAGACCAAAAAGGAGACCTATGCATGGAGGCAGAGGGTATGGCAGAGGTACTAAATGAGTACTTTGCATCTGTCTTCACCAAGGAAGAGGATGCTGCCATAGACATAGTGAAGGCGAGGTAGTGGAGACACTTGATAGGATAAAATTGACTAAAATAAGAGGTATTAGAAAGGCTGGCTGTACTTAAATTAGATCAAGCACCAGGAGCGCATGGGATGCATCCTAGGATGCTGAGGGAATTAAGGGCGAAAATCACGGAGGTCCTGGCCATAATATTCCAATCCTTCATAGATACGGGGCTGGTGCCAGAGCACTGGAGAATTGCAAATCTCACACCATTGTTCAAAAAAGGGTGTAAAGGTAAACCCAGCAACTACAGGCCAGTCAGTTTAGAAACAAAGAAAATAGATGCAGGAGTAGGCCATTCGGCCCCTCGAGCCTGCACCACCATTCAATACGATCATGGCTGATCATTCCCTCAGTATCCCTTTCCTGCTTTCTCTCCATACCCTTTGATCCCCTTAGCCGTAAGGGCCATATCTAACTCCTTCTTGAATATATCCAATGAACTGGCATCAACAACTCTCTGCGGTAGGGAATTCCACAGGTTAACAACTCCCTGAGTGAAGAAGTTTCTCCTCATCTCAATCCTAAATGGCCTACCCCTTATCCTAAGACTGTGTCTCCTGGTTCTGGACTTCCCCAACATCGAGAACATTCTACCCGCTTCTAACCTGTCCCGTCCCATCAGAATCTTATATGTTTATATGAAATCCCCTCTCATCCTTCTAAACTCCAGTGTATAAAGGCCCAGTTGATCCAGTCTCTCCTCATATGTCAGTCCTGCCATCCTGGGAATCAGTCTGGTGAACCTTTGCTGCACTCCCTCAATAGCAAGAACATCCTTCCTCAGACTAGGAGACCAAAACTGAACACAATATTCCAGGTGAGGTCTCACCAAGGCCCTGTATAACTGCAGTAAGACCTCCCTGCTCCTATACTCAAATCCCCTAGCTATGAAGGCCAATATACCATTTGCCTTCTTCACCTGCTGTACGTGTATGCCAGCTTTCAATGACTGATGAACCATGACACCCAGGTCTCGTTGCACCTCCCCTTTTCCGAATCTGCCGCCATTCAGATAATATTCTGTCTTCGAATTTTTGCCACCAGAGTGGATAACCTCACATTTATCCACATTATACTGCATCTGCCATGCATTTGCCCACTCACCTAACCTGTCCAAGTCACCCTGCAGCCTCCTAGCGTTCCCCTCACAGCTCACACCGTCACCCAGTTTAGTGTCATCTGCAAACTTGGAGATATTACACTCAATTCCTTCATCCAAATCATTGATGTATATTGTAAAGAGCTGGGGTCCCAGCACTGACTCCTGCGACACTCTACTAGTCACTGCCTGCCATTCTGAAAAGGACCCGTTTATCCCAACTCTCTGCTTCCTGTCTGCCAACTAGTTCCCTATCCACGTCAGTATATTACCCCCAATACCATGTGCTTTGATTTTGCACAGCAATCTCTTGTGTGGGACCTTGTCAAAAGCCTTTTGAAAGTCCAAATACACCACATCCACTGGTTCTCCCTTGTCCACTCTACTAGTTACATCCTCAAAAAATTCCTGAAGATTTGTCAAGCATGATTTCCCTTTCATAAATCCATGCTGAGTTGGACCGATCCTCTCACTGTTTTCCAAATGCGCTGCTATTTCATCCTTAATATTTCCCCACCACTGATGTCAGGCTAACTGGTCTATAATTACCCGCTTTCTCTCTCCCTCCCTTTTTAAAAAGTGGTGTTACATTAGCTACCCTCCAGTCCATAGGAACTGATCCAGAGTCGATAGTATTGTGTTCCTAACACAGATGAGACTGCACACAGGGAGGTTAAAGAAACAGTGAACTCAGTCTTTATTAAGAAACTCCAGAGTGAGGAATAGGCCTTAGGGGCCGGCCTATATACAGTGCTCCCAAGGGATGTTGGGGTCCCTCGGGACTTCAGGGGATGCACTCCTGGTGGCGGAACATGGGAGTGCATGCTTTACAGATACACAACATCACTCCCCCCGCCAAATTCAAGGTGAAAACTATTTACAAGGTGAGCCGGTCAGGAGCCTTTCTTTCCCTGCTGGACCACCTCGGTACAAATGTCTGTTCTGGTGTGTTGGCTGTATCCTCGCTGGGCTGGCGTGTTGTTGGCCCTGCAGGGCTGCTGGGTGAGCCTGGCCTTGCTGGGATGTTGGACGTGATGGGTTCGATTTCTTGGTCCGGGGTGGTGTCGTTGATCCTTTGGGTGTGTGTTGTGGGTTCGAAAAAGGTGGTGTCTGCTGTGGGTTGTTTAGGGCAGTCTGTGAACCACAGCCTCGTTTGGTCCAGGTGCTTTCTGCAAATTTGTCCATTGTCTAGTCCCTTCTTTAGCTATCACCGTGCCCGCGATCCACTTGGGACCATGTCAATAGTTTAGCACATACACAGGGTCATTCAGATCAATTTCCCATGACACAGTGGTGCGTTTACATTTTGTTGGTGCCGCCTGCTCTCTACCTGATCATGCAGGTTGGGGTGGACCAGCGAGAGTCTGGTTTTAAGTGTCCTTTTCATGAGTGGCTCAGCCAGGGGCACCCCTGTGAGCATGTGGGGTCTCGTGCGGTAGCTGAACAGTACTCGGGACAGGTGGGTTTGGAGTGAGCCTTCTGTAACTCATTTAAGGCTCTGTTTGATTGTTTGTACTGCCCGCTCTGCCTGCCCGTTGGAGGTTGGTTTAAACGGGGCCGAGGTGACATGTTTGATCCCATTGCAGGTCATGAATTCTTTAAATTCGGCACTGGTGAAACATGGCCCATTGTCACTCACCAGTATGTCAGGCAGGCCGTGGGTGGCAAACATGGCCCTCAGGCTTTCAATGGTGGCGGTGGCGGTGCTTCCTGACATTATTTCACGTTCAATCCATTTTGAAAAAGCATCCACCACCACCAGGAACATGTCACCGAGAAACGGGCACGCATAGTCGACATGAATCCTTGACCATGGTCTGGAGGACCAGGACCACAAACTTAGTGGTGCCTCTCTGGGTGCATTGCTTAACTGAGCACACACGCTGCATTGCCGTACACAGGACTCTAGGTCAGAGTCGATATCGGGCCACCACACGTGGGATCTGGCTATCGCTTTCATCATTACTATACCCGGGTGTGTGCTGTGGAGATCCGAGATGAACGCCTCCCTGCCCTTTTTGGGTAGCACTACGCGGTTACCCCACAACAGGCAGTCTGCCTGAATGGACAGCTCGTTCTTTCGCCGCTGGAACGGCTTGACTAGCTCTTGCATTTCAACGGGGATGCTGGCCCAGCTCTCATGCAGTACACAGTTTTTTATTCGGGACAGCAGAGAATCTTGGCTGGTCCAAGTCCTAATCTGGCGGGCCGTGACAGGTGATTTATCATTTTCAAACGCTTCCATGACCATCAACAAGTCTGCGGGCTGCGCCACCATCAACAAGTTTGCAGGCTGCACCATTTCCACCCTTGTGGTGGGCAATGGTAGCCGACTGAGAGCATCCGCACAGTTCTCGGTGCCTGGTCTGTGGCAGATGGTATAGTTATACGCTGACAGCGCGAGTGCCCACCTTTGTATGCAGTCAGAGGCATTAGTATTTATCCCCTTGTTTTCAGCGAACAGGGATATGAGAGGCTTGTGATCGGTTTCCAGCTCAAATTTGAGGCCAAACAGGTACTGATGCATTTTCTTTACCCCGAACACAAACACTAATGCCTCAATCATGCTGTAGGCCCTCTCGGCCTTAGACAAGCTGCTGGAGGCATAGGCGACAGGCTGCAACTTCCCCACAACGTTAGCTTGTTGTAATACACACCCGACTCCGTACGACGACGGATCACATGCTAACACAAGTCTTTTACACGGGTTATACAATACAAGCAGCTTGTTGGAACATAAAATATTTCTGGCTTTCTCAAAAGCAATTACTTGTTTTTTTCCCCATAACCAGTTCTCACCTTTACGCAATAACACAAATAGGGGCTCTAAGAGGGTGCTTAACCTCGGTAGGAAGTTACCAAAATAGTTGAGGAGAGCCAGGAACGACTGCAGCTCCGTGACGCTCTGTGGCCTGGGTGCGTTCCTGATAGCCTCGGTCTTGGTGTCTGTGGGCCGAATGCCGTCCACCACGATCTTTCTCCCCAAAACCTCCACTTCTGTAGCCATGAAGACGCATTTTGACCTCTTCAGCTGCAGCCCTACGCGATCTAGTTGCTGGAGGAGCTCCTCTAGGTTTTGTAGATGCTCGACGGTGTCCTGACCCGTGACCAATATGTCGTCTTGAAAAACCACCATGCATGGTACCGACTTGAGTAGGCTCTCCATGTTTCTCTGGAAGATCGCTGCAGCCGACCAAATTCCAAACGGGCATTTGTTGTAGAAGAACAGCCCCTTGTGCGTATTGATGCAGATAATGACCTTCGAAAACTCCTCCAGCTCCTGCGTCATGTAGGCCGAAGTCAGGTCGAGCTTGGTGAACGTCTTGCCTCCTGCCAGCGTCGCAAATAGGTTGTCTGCCTTAGGTAGCGGGTATTGGTCCTGCAGCAAGAAACGATTAATAGTTACTTTATACTCGCCGCAAATCCTGACCGTACCATCACTTTTGAGTACTGGAACAATCGGGCTGGCCCACTCACTGAATTCCACTGGGGAGATGATGCCCTCGCGTTGCAGCCTGTTCAACTCGATTTCCATTCTCTCCCTCATCATGTGAGGTACCGCTTGCGCCTTGTGGTGAATGGGTCGTGCCTCTAGGACCAAGTGGATCTGCATCTTTGCCCTGGAAAAGTTTCCGATGTCAGGCTCAAAAAGATAAGGAAATTTGTTAAGAATCTGGGTACATGAGGCCTCATCGACATGTGATAGTGCTCGGATGTCATCCCAGTTCCAGCGGATTTTGCCCAGCCAGCTCCTTCCAAGCAGTGTGGGGCCATCGCCCGGGACAATCCAGAGTGGCAGGTCGTGCACCGTGCCCTCGTAGGTGACCTTGACCATAGCACTGCCCAGGACAGTGATGAGCTCTTTGGTGTACGTTCTCAGTTTCGTGTGGATGGGGCTCAGGGCTGATCTGAGTTCCTTGTTGCACTACAGTCTCTCAAACATCTTTTTACTCATGATGGATTGGCTTGCGCCAGTGTCCATTTCCATGGCTACGGGTAAGCCATTCAATGTTACATTCAGCATTACAGGTGGACATTTTGTCGGAAATGTGTGCACCCTGTGTACGTCAGCATCTGCCTCCTCTCTCTGAGGCTCGAAATTGCTTTGATCCACCATGGACCGATCTTCCTCTGCCACGTGGTGGTTAGCAAGTTTTGCAGAGCTTCCAGCTCGTCTGCAAGCTCGTTGGAGGTGCCCCATTGTTCCACAGCTCTTGCAAACATACCCTTTGAAGCGGCATGAATAGGCTGAATGGAAGCCTCCACAATGCCAACAAGGTGTGAATTGCCTTGCATTCATCCTTTGTTGCGGACTCTGAGTCATGTGGGTCACCTGAGGCCTGCTGGCAGTTGCAGACTCGTGGTTTCTGCCCTTTACGTTTCTGCTCGCAAACACTGTTCCAGTTAATTTATGAACATTGCTGGCACTTATGTGCTGAGAGATTTGTTTGGTGTTATCATTGGTGGACATAAACGCCAGGCTATCGCAATGGCCTTACTGAGGGTCGGTGTCTCTGCAGTCAAAAGTTTTCGTAGGATGGTCTCGTGGCCCATGCCCAGTACAAAAAAGTCTCTGAGCATTTGCTCCAGGTAGCCATCAAACTCACATTGTCCTGCAAGTCGCCTTAGCTCGGCGATGTAGATCGCACTTCTGACCTTCAGATCGCTGGCACGTGTAGAACCGATACCTTGCCATCAGCACACTCTCCCTCAGGTTAAGATGCTCATGAACCTGTGTACAAAGCTTCTCATACAACTTATGGTTTCACCGGAGCCAGAAGATTCTTCATGAGGCTGTAAATCGGTGCCCCGCAGACTGTGAAAAGGACCGCTCACCTTTTTGCAGCGCTTCCTTCTCCGTCCAGCTCGTTGGCTACAAAGTACTGGTCTAGCCATTCGACATATGCTTCCCAGTCCTCACCCTCTGAGAACTTCTCCAGGATGCCCACAGTTTTCTGCATCTTTGCGTTGGATTCGTAAACTCATCGCCAATTATTGTGTTCCTAACACAGATGAGACTGCACACAGGGAGGTTAAAGTAACAATGACCTCAGTCTTTATTAAGACACTCCAGAGTGAGGAACAGGACTTAGGGACAGGCTTATATACAGTGCTCCCAAGGGATGCTGGGATCCCTTGGGACTTCAGGGGATGAACTCCCTGTTGGCGGAACATGGGAGTGCATGCTTTACAGATACACAACAGATAGACTGTTGGAAAATGATCACCAATGCATCCACTATTTCTATGGCCACTTCCTTAAGTACTCTGGGGTGCAGACTATCAGGCCCCTGGGATTTATTGGCCTTCAATCCCATCAATTTTGTTAACACAATTTCCTTCCTCCTTCTCACTAGACCCTCAGTCCCCTAGTACTTCCGGAAGGTTATTAGTGTCTTCCTTTGTGAAGACAGAATCAAAGTATTTATTCAATTGGTCTACCATTTCTTTGTTCCCCAATATAATTTCACCTGAATCAGACTGCAAGGGACCAACGTTTGTCTTCACTAATCTTTTTCTCTTCACATATCTATTGAAGCATTTGCAGTCAGTTTTTATGTTCCTGGCAAGCTTCTTCTCGTACTCTATTTTCCCCCTCTTAATTAAACCTTTTGTCCTCCTCTGCTGAATTCTAAATTTCTCCCAGTTCTCGGGTTTGCTGCTTTTTCTGGCCAATTTATATGCCTCTTCCTTGGATTTAACACTGTCCTTAATTTCCCTTTCTTGCCACAGTTGAGCCACCTTCCCCATTTTATTTTTACTCCAGACAGGGATGTACAATTGCTGAAGTTCATCCATGTGATCTTTAAATGTTTGCCATTGCTTAACCACCGTCAATCCTTTAAGTATCATTTGCCACTGTATTCTAGCCAATTCACGCCTCAAAACATCGAAGTTACCTTTCCTTAAGTTCAGGACCCCAGTTTCTGAATTAACTGTGTCACTCTCCAACTTAATAAAGAATTCTACCATGTTATGGTCACTCTTCCCCAAGGGGCCTCGCACAGGGATCGGTGCTGGGACCACAATTGTTTACAATATACATAGATGACCTGGAAGAGGGGACAGAGTATAGTGTAACAAAATTTGCAGATGACACAAAGATTAATGGGAAAGCGGGTTGTGAAGAAGACACAGAGAAGCTGCAAAGAGATTTAGATCGGTTAAGCGAATGGGCTAAGGTTTGGCAGATGGAATACAATGTCGGAAAATGTGAGGTCATCCACCTTGGAAAAAAAAACAGTAAAAGGGAATATTATTTGAATGGGGAGAAATTACAACATGCTGCGGTGCAGAGGGATCTGGGGGTCCTTGTGCATGAAACTCTTTTAGGAGTAAACAAAAAACATTAAACCGTGCCCCCCGATCTGGGGGAAACACCAACATTTACAATGCCCTTTTTTTTGGGGGTATTTTTTTAGGTTTTTTTTGGGGCACAAAAAACATATTTTTTCTCCAAGTGCCCCCTATAAAAGGGGAGGGGGACACTAAAAGCACCGGCAATTAAAACAAATTAACTTAAAAACATAAAATCAAATTAAAATTTGGTTGCCGGGCGTGATGATGCACTCCAGTCCCTCCGGTGCCCACCTCTCGCGGAAGGCCGCGAGCGTACCGGTGGACACCGCGTGCTCCATCTCCAAGGACACCCTGGACCGGATGTATGCGCGGAAGAGAGGCAGGCAGTCTGGCTGAACGACCCCCTCGACCGCCCGCTGCCTGGACCGGCTGATGGCCCCCTTGGCCGTGCCCAGGAGCAGTCCTACGAGGAGGCCCTCGGACTCCTTGTGCATGAATCCCAAAAAGTTAGTTTGCAAGTGCAGCAGGTAATCAGGAAGGCGAATGGAATGTTGGCCTTCATTGCGAGAGGGATGGAGTACAAAAGCAGGGAGGTCCTGCTGCAACTGTACAGAGTATTGGTGAGGCCGCACCTGGAGTACTGCATGCAGTTTTGGTCACCTTACTTAAGGAAGGATATATTAGCCTTGGGGGGGGGTACAGAGACGATTCACTAGGCTGATTCCGGACTTGAGGGGGTTACCTTATGATGATAGATTGAGTAGACTGGATCTTTACTCGTTGGAGTTCAGAAGAATGAGGGGTGATCTTATAGAAACATTTAAAATAATGAAAGGGATAGACAAGATAGAGGCAGAGAGGTTGTTTCCACTGGTCGGGGAGACTAGGACTAGGGGGCACAGCCTCAAAATACGGGGGAGCCAATTTAAAACCGAGTTGAGAAGGAATTTCTTCTCCCTGAGGGTTGTGAATCTGTGGAATTCTCTGCCCAAGGAAGCAGTTGAGGATAGCTCATTGAATGTATTCAAATCACAGATAGATAGATTTTTAACCAATAAGGAAATTAAGGGTTATGGGGAGTGGGCGGGTAAGTGGAGCTGAGTCCACGGCCAGATCAACCATGATCTTTTTGAATGGCGGAGCAGGCTCGAGGGGCTAGATGGCCTACTCCTGTTCCTAATTCTTATCTTATGTTATGTTATGTAACAACAAGATTGCTAATTAGTCCTTTCTCATTACACATCACCCAGTCTAGGATGGCTAGCTCCCTAGTTGGTTCCTCGACATATTGGTCGAGAAAACCATCCCTAATACACTCCAGGAAATCTTCCTCCACCGCATTGCTACCAGTTTGGTTATCCCAATCAATATGTAGATTAAAGTTGTTGTGTATCTGTAAAGCATGCACTCCCATGTTCCACCACCAGGGAGCGCATCCCCTGAAGTCCCAAGGGAGCCCAGCATCCCTTGGGAGCACTGTATATAAGCTGGCCCCTGAGGCCTGTTCCTCACTCTGGAGTTTCTTAATAAAGACTGAGGTCACTGTTACTGTGGGAATCCTGAAGAAGTTCTCGGAGGGTGAGGACTGGGAAGCCTATGTCGAACGGCTAGATCAGTACTTTGTAGCCAACGAGCTAGACGGAGAAGGAAGCGCTGCAAAAAGGAGAGCGGTCCTCCTCACAGCCTGCGGGGCACCGACCTACAGCCTCATGAAGAATCTTCTGGTTCCGGTGAAATCCACAGATAAATCGTATGAGGAGCTGTGTACACTGGTTTGGGAGTATCGGAACCCGAGGGAGAGCGTGCTGATGGCGAGGTATCGGTTCTACACGTGCAAGCGACCTGAAGGTCAGGAAGTGGTGAGCTATACCATCCACCACAGGCCAGGCACCGAGAACTGTGTGGATGCTCTCAGTCGGCTAATATTGCCCACCATGGGGGTGGAAATGGTGCAGCCTGCAAACTTGTTGATGGTGGCGCAGCCCGCAGACTTGTTGATGGCCATGGAAGCATTTGAAAATGATAAATCACCTGTCACGGCCCGCCAGATTAGGACTTGGACCAGCCAAGATCCTCTGCTGTCCCTAGTAAAAAACTGTGTACTGCATGGGAGCTGGGCCAGCAGTCCTGTTGAAATGCAAGAGCTAATCAAGCTGTTCCAGTGGTGAAAGGACGAGCTGTCCATTCAGGTAGACTGCCTGTTGTAGGGTAACCGCTTAGTACTACCCAAAAAGGGCAGGGAAACGTTCATCTCGGATCTCCACAGCATACACCCGGGTATAGTAATGATGAAAGCGATAGCCAGATCTCAAGTGTGGTGGCCCGGTATCGACTCTGACTGAGAGTCCTGTATATGGCAATGCAGCGTGTGTGCTCAGTTGAGCAACGCGCCCTGAAAGGCACCACTAAGTTTGTGATCCTGGCCGTCCAGACCATGGTCGAGATCCATGTCGACTGTGCGGGCCCGTTTCTCGGTAAAATGTTCCAGGTGATGGTGGATGCTTTTTCAAAATGGATTGAATGTGAAATAATGTCGGGAAGCACTACCACCGCCACCATTGAAAGCCTGAGGGCCATGTTTGCCACCCACGGCCTGCCTGACATACTGGTCAGTGACAACGGGCCATGTTTCACCAGTGCCGAATTTAAAGAACTCATGACCCGCAATGGGATCAAACATGTCACCACGGCCCCGTTTAAACCAGCCTTCAATGGGCAGGCAGAGCGGGCATTACAAAGCATCAAACAGAGCAGAAGGCTCACTCCAAACTCGCCTGTCCCGACTACTGCTCAGCTACCGCACGAGACCCCACTCGCTCACAGGGGTGCCCCCGGCTGAGCTACTCATGAAAAGGACACTTAAAACCAGACTCTCGCTGGTTCACCCCAACCTGCATGACCAGGTAGAGAGCAGATGGCAGCAACAAAATGTAAACGATGGTCATGCCACTGGGTCATGGGAAATTGATCTGAGTGATCCTGTGTATGTGCTAAACTATGGACATGGTCCCAAGTGGATCGCGGGCACGGTGATAGCTAAAAAAGAAAGTAGGGTGTTTGTAGTCAGACTAGACAATGGACAAATTTGCAGAAAGCACCTGGACCAAACAAGGCTCCGGTTCACAGACTGCCCTGAACAACCCACAGCAGACACCACCTTTTTCGAGCCCACAACACACACCCAAAGGATCAACGACACCACCCCGGACAGAGAAATCAAACCCATCACGCCCAACAGTCCAGCAAGGCCAGGGTCGCCCAGCAAGGCCAGGCTCACCCAGCAGCCCTGCAGGGCCAACAACACGCCAGCCCAGCGAGGGCACAGTCAACACACCAGAACAGACATTTGTACTGAGGCGGTCGACCAGGGAAAGAAAGGCTCCCGACAGCCTCACCTTGTAAATAGTTTTCACTTTGATTTTGGGGGGCAGTGATGTTGTGTATCTGTAAAGCATGCACTCCCATGTTCTGCCACCAGGGAGCTCATCCCCTGAAGTCCCAAGGGATCCCAGCATCCCTTGGGAGCACTGTATATTAGCCGGCCCCGAAGGCATGTTCCTCACTCTGGAGGTTCTTAATAAAGACTGAGGTCACTGTTACTTTAACCTCCCTGTGTGCAGTCTCATCTGTGTTAGGAACACAATAAAAGTCACCCATGATAACTGCTGTACCTTTATTGCATGCATCCCTAATTTCTTGTTTGATGCTGTCCCCACACTTACTCCTACTGTTTGGTGGTCTGTACACAACTCCCACTCGCATTTTCTGCCCCTTGGTATTCCGTAGCTCCACCCATACCGATTTCACATCATCCAAGCTATTGTCCTTTCTTACTATTGCATTAATTTCCTCTTTAACCAGCAATGCCACACCGCCTCCTTTTCCTTTCTGTCTATCCTTCCTAACTGTCAAATACCCCTGGATGTTGAGTCCCCAGCCTTGGTCACTCTGGAGCCATATCTCCGTGATGCCCATTACATCATACTCGTTAACTGCTATCTGCGCAGTTAATTCGTCCACCTTATTCCGAATACTCCTCGCATTGAGGCACAGAGCCTTCAGGCTTGTCTTTCTAACACACTTAGCCCTTTTAAAATTTTGGTGTAATGTGGCCCCTTTTGCCTTAGGTTTCTCTGCCCTCCACTTTTACTTTTCTTCTTTCTATCTTTTGCTTCTGCCCCGATTCTACTTCCCTCTGTCTCCCTGCATAGATTCCCATCCCCCTGCCATATTAGTTTAAATCCTCCCCAACAGTACAAGCAAACACTCCCCCTAGGTCATTGGTTCCGGTCCTGCCCAGGTGCAGACCATCCGGTTTAGAAACATAGAAACATAGAAACATAGAAAATAGGTGCAGGAGTAGGCCATTCAGCCCTTTGAGCCTGCACCGCCATTCAGTAAGATCATTCCTTCAATACCCCTTTCCTGCTTTCTCTCCATACCCCTTGATCCCCTTAACCTTAAGAGCCATATCTAACTCCCTCTTGAATATATCCAGTGAACTGGCATCAACAACTCTCTGTGGCAGGGAATTCCACAGGTTAACAACTCGCTGAGTGAAGAAGTTTCTCCTCATCTCAGTCCTAAATGGCCTACCCCTTATCCTAAGATTATGTCCCCTGGTTCTGGACTTCCCCAACATCGGGAACATTCTTCCCGCATCTAACCTGTCCAGTCCCGTCAGAATCTTATATGTTTCTATGAGATCCCCTCTCATCCTTCTAAACTCCAGTGAATAATGGCCCAGTTGATCCAGTCTCTCCTCATATGACAGCCCAGCCATCCCAGGAATCAGTCTGGTGAACCTTCGCTGCACTCCCTCAATAGCAAGAACGTCCTTCCTCAGACTAGGAGACCAAAACTGAACACAATATTCCAGGTGAGGCCTCACTAAGGCCCTGTACAACAGCATTAAGACCTCCCTGCTTCTATATTCAAATCCCCTAGCTATGAAGGCCAACATACCATTTGCCTTCTTTACCGTCTGCTGTACCTGTATGCCCACTTTCAGTGACTGATGAACCATGACACCCAGGTCTCGTTGCACCTCCCCTTTTCCTAATCTGCCGCCATTCAGATAATATTCTGTCTTCGCGTTTTTGCCCCCAAAATGGATAACCTCACATTTATCCACATTATACTGCATCTGCCATACATTTGCCCACTTAGCTAACCTGCCCAAGTCACCCTGCAGCCTCCTAGCGTCCTCCTCACAGCTCACACCACCATCCAGTTTTAGTGTCATCTGAAAACTTGGAGATATTACATTCTATTCCTTCATCCAAATCATTAATGTATATTGTAAAGAGCTGAGGTCCCAGCACTGAGCCCTGCGGCACTCCACTAGTCACTGCCTGCCATTCTGAAAAGGACCCGTTTATCCCGACTCTCTGCTTCCTGTCTGCCAACCAGTTCCCTATCCACGTCAGTATATTACCCCCAATACCATGTGCTTTGATTTTGCACAACAATCTCTTGTGCGGGACCTTGTCAAAAGCCTTTTGAAAGTCTAAATACACCACATCCACTGGTTCTCCCTTGTCCACTCTGCTCGTAACATCCTTAAAAAATTCCAGAAGGTTTGTCAAGCATGATTTCCCTTTCATAAATCCATGCTGACTTGGTCCGATCCTGTCACTGCTTTCCAAATGCGCTACTATTTCATCCTTCATGATTGACTCCAACATTTTCCCCACTACTGATGTCAAGCTAACCGGTCTATAATTACCCGTTTTCTCTCTCCCTCCTTTTTTAAAAAGTGGTGTTACATTAGCTACCATCCAGTCTATGGGAACAGATCCAGAGTCGATAGACTGTTGGAAAATGATCACCAATGCATCCAATATTTCAAGGGCGACTTCCTTGAGCACTCTGTGATGCAGACTATCAGGCCTCGGGGATTTATCGGCCTTCAATCCCATCAATTTCCCTAACACAATTTCCCGCCTAATAAGGATATCCTTCAGTTCCTCCTTCGCACTAGACCCACTGTCCCCTCGTACCTTCGGAAGGTTATTTGTATCTTCCTTCGTGAAGACAGAACCAAAGTATTGGTTCAATTGGTCTGCCATTTCTTTGTTCCCCATTATAATTTCACCTGAATCTGACTGCAAGGGACCTACATTTGTCTTTACTAATCTTTTTCTCTTCACATATTTATGGAAGCTTTTGCAGTCAGTTTTTATTTTCCCTGCAAGCTTCCTCTCGTACTCTATTTCCCCCCTCTTAATCAAACCCTTTGTCCTTCTCTGTTGAATTCTAAATTTTTCCCAGTCTTCAGGTTTGTTGCTTTTTCTAGCCAATTTATATGCCTCTTCCTTGGCTTTAACACTATCCTTAATTTCCTTTGTTAGCCATGGATGAGCCACCTTCCCAGTTATATTTTTACTCCAGACAGTGATGTACATTTGCTGAAGTTCATCCATGTGATCTTTAAAAGTTTGCTATTGCTTATCCACCGTCAACCCTTTGAGTATCGTTTGCCAGTCTATTCTAGCCAATTCACGCCTCATACCGTCGAAGTTACCTTTCCTTAAGTTCAGGACCCTAGTTTCCGAATTAACTTTGTCACTCCCCATCTTAATAAGGAATTCTACCATATTATGGTCACTTTTCCCCAAGGTTGCTAATTAGTCCCTTCTCATTACACATCACCCAGTCTTGGATGGCCAGCTCCCTGGTTGGTTCCTCGACATATTGGTCTAGAAAACCATCCCTAATACACTCCAGGAAATCCTCCTCCACCGCATTGCTACCAGTTCGGTTAGTCCAATCAATGTGTAGATTAAAATCGCCCATGATTACTGCTGTACTTTATTGCACACATCCCTTATTTCTTGTTTGATGCTGTCCCCAATCTCACTGCTATGATTTGGTGGTCTATACACAACTCCCACTAGCGTTTTCTGCCCTTTAGAATTCCGCAGCTTCACCCATACTGATTCCACATCATCCTCCTCGACGCTCGGTATGTGGGGATGCTTTTAGAAACAGTAGTCAGGGACAAAATTAACAGTCACTTGGATAGGGGTGGATTAATCAAGCAAAGCCAGCACAGATTTATTAAAGGCAAATTGTATTTAACTAACCTGATTGAGTTTTTTGATGAGGTAACAAAGAGGGTTGATGAGGGTAATGCGGTTGATGTGGTGTACATGGATTTCCAAAAGGTGTTGGACAAAGTGCAATTTAATAGGCTTTCCAACAAAATCGAAGCCCATGGAATAAAAAGGACAGTGGCAACCTGGATATGAAATTGGCTAAGTGACAGGAAACAGAGAGTAGTGATGAACGGTTGTGTTTCGAACTGGAGAAAGGCATACATTGGTATTCCCCAGGGGTCAGTTCTAGGACCACTGCTTTTCTTGTTGTATATTAATGACTTGGACATGGGTGTACAGGGCACAATTTCAAAAGTTGTAGATGACAAAAAACTTGGAAGTATAGTGAACAGTAAGGAGGAGAGTGATAGACTTCAGGAAGACATAGACAGGCTGGTGAAATGGGCGGACATGTGGCAGATGAAATTTTAACGCAGAAAAATGTAAAATGATGCATTTTGGTAGAAAGAATGAGGAGAGGACATATAAACTAAATTGTACAATTCTAAAGGGGGTGCATGAACCTGGGGTATGTGTGCATAAATCGTTGAAGCTGGCAGGGCAGGTTAAGAAAGCAATTAAAAAGATTTACGGGATCCTGGGCTTCATAAATAGCGGTATAGAGTATAAAATCTGGGTTTTTATCTGGTTTTTGCCTCTCCCAGGAGATCACATGGCTCCGGTTGGGGTGGATAAAGGTGTTTTAGTGGTGTGGGGCAGACTGGTTGGGCTGGGTGCTCTTTGCCTTTCTGTCATTGTTCATAGGTTTGTATGTAACTTTTAGCGCTGCTAACGAACGGCTGTGCAGCTCATTATCGGCCGGCGCAGACACGATGGGCCGAAATGGCCTCCTTCTGCGCTGTAAATTTTTATGTTTCTATGTTTCTAAATGTGTAGAAATTATGACGAACCTGTATAAATACTGATTCGGCCCAACTGAAGTACTGTGTCCAATTCTGGGCACCGCACTTTAGTACGAATGTGAAGGCCTTAGAGATGGTGCAGAAAAGATTTACATGAATGATTCCAGGAATGAGGGACTTCAGTTGATAGACTGGAGAAGCTGGGGTTGTTCTCTTTGGAGCAACGAAGATTGAGAGAAGATGTTCGATCTCTTAATTTTCAATAAGATTCGAAATCCGGTGGTAGGTTTAAAGTAACTTTATTTCAGCAACAGCAGCAGTTCTTGGCAGAATTCCAGCTCTTTATTGTACTGGAGCACATGTCTGAAAATGGCTGAATTTATACTGTATCAACTTACAACAATGAACTCGCCCCCTTTGATACTATTGGCTCAATTGACTCAACAGTAAGTGTTGTTAACCCATGGTTGGCTCTCAGCCCAAAATCCTGAGATGTTAAGTGTGATTGATGGCTTAATGCGTCGTGCCATTTCACATGTTCGCAATCTAACTGCTGTCTGTGTTTTCCCCCAACTTTGAAGCTTGCTTTTATTCTCTATCAGAAGATTTGATAGAGGTGTTCAAAATCATAAGGGGTCGGGACAGAGTAGATAGAGAGAAACTGTTCCCATTGGCAGAAGGGTTGAGAACCAGAGGACACAGATTTAAGGTGATTGGCAAAAAAACCAAGGCGACATAAGAAAAATTTTTTTAATGCAGCAATTGGTTAAGATCTGGAATGCACTGCCTGAAAGGGTGGTGGAGGCAGACTCAATTTTATCTTTCAAAAGGGAGTTGGATATGTATCTGAAGAAAAATAAAATTGCAGGGCCACGGGGAAAGGGCAGGCGAGTGGGACTAGCTGAGAGTCACCATGGGCTCCACGGGTCGAATGGTCGCCTTCTGTGCTGTAACCATTCTATGATTCTATGTAGGCCATTTAGCGCCTCAAGCCTGTTCTGCCATTTAATGAGATCATGGCTGATCTGCGACCTAACTCCATATACCCGCCTTTGGCCCACATCCCTCAATACCTTTGGTTAAAAATCTACCAATCTCAGATTTAAAATTAACAATTGATCTAGCATCAATTGTCGTTTGTAGTGGAGAGTTCCAAACTCCTATCACCCTTTGTGTGGAGATGCATTTCCTAATTTCACTCCTGAAAGGTCTGGCTCTAATTTTTAAACAATGCCCCCTAGTCCTAGACCCCACAACCAGTGGAAATAGTTCCTCTCTACCCTATCTGTTCCCCTTAATATCTTGAAAACTTTGATCAAATCACCCCTTAACCGTCTAAATTCTAGGGAATACAACCCTCATTTTTGTAATCTCTCCTCGTAATTTAACTCTTGGAGTCCAGGTATCATTCTGGTAAACCTACACTGTACTCCCTCAAAAGCCAATATATCCTTCCTAAGGTGTGGTGCCCAGAACTGCTCATAATACTCCAGGTGTGGTCCAACCAGGGCTTGTATAGCTGCAGCATAACTTCTACTCCCTTGTATTCTACTCCTCAAGATATAAAGGCCAGCATTGCATTAGTCTTTTTGATGATTTTCTGTACCTGTTCATGACATTTTAATGATATATATATGTACCTGGATCCCCAAGTCTCTTTGGATCTCCACTACTTTTAGCCTTTCACCATTCAGAACGTACCCTGTTCTATTCTTTTTAGGTCCAAAATGAATTACCTCACACTTGCTTACATTGAAATTTATTTGCTACAGTTTTGCCCATTCACTTAATCTGTTGATATTCCTTTGTAATTTTATGCTTTCATCTACACTGCCTACAATGCCGCCTAACTTTGTGTCATCGGCAAATTTGGATATGTGGCTTTCTATGCCATCAGCTAAGTTGTTAATAAATAACATATTGTGAATAGCTGAGGCCCAACACAGACCTTGCGGGACACCACTATCACATCCTGCCAATTAGAGTACCTGTCCATTATCCCTACTCTCTGTCTCCTGCCATTCAGCCAATTTCCTAACCAGGTCAATAATTTGTCTTCAATTCCATAGGCTTCTACCTTAGTCAACAGTAGGTTGGGCCTCTACTCATTGGAATTCAGAAGAATGAGAGATGATCTTATCAAAACATATAAGATTATGAGGGGGCTTGACAAGTGGATGCAGAGAGGATGTTTCCACTGATAGGGGAGACTAAATCTAGGGGGCATAATCTTAGAATAAGAGGCCGCCCATTTAAAACTGAAATGAGGAGGAATTTCTTCTCTCAAAGGGTTGTAAATCTGTGGAATTCACTGCCTCAGAGAGCTGTGGAAGCTGGATCATTGAATAAATTTAAGACAGAGATAGACAGTTTCTTAACTGATAAGGGAATAAGGGGTTATGGGGAACGGGCGGGGAAGTGGAGCTGAGTCCATGATTGGATCAGCCATGATCGTATTGAATGGCGGAGCAGGCGCGAGGGGCCATATGGCCTATTCCTGCTCCTATTTCTTATGTTCTTATGTTTTATGAGGAACTTTATCAAGTGCCTCTGGAAGTCCATATAAATAACATCCATAGACATTCCCCTATCCACTACTTTAGCCATCTCTTCAAAAAATGTAATCAGGTTTGTCAGATATGTCCTACCTTTCACAAATCCATGCTGGCTCTCTCTGATCAGCTGAAAGTTTTCGAGGTGTTCCGTCACCCTATCCTTAACTATACACTCTAGTAATTTCCCGACAACAGATGTTAGGCTAACTGGTCTGTAATTCCTTGGTTTCCCTCTCTTGCCATTCTTAAATAGCGGAGTGACATGCACAATTTTCCAATCTAAAGGAACGGTTCCTGAATCAAGAGAACTTCGAAAGATTATAGTTAGAGCATCTGCAATGTGCTCACCTACTTCCTTTAAAGCCCTGGAATGGAAATCATCTGGTCCTGGGAATACTATTCACACCGTACCTACTTAATTGTTAGAAATAGTTACTACCTCAATTGCCAGACTATTGGAAAGATTAATTAAACATGAAATGAGTCTGCTTTAACATCAAAGTCAAGACAGAAATGTAATTGAGGAACAGTCCATGGTCCCCTGTTCCTATCTCTCTTCCTCAACCATGAGAGGGGTCTGCAAGAGCTCCATGTGAGTGCAAGCTGCTAAAGGGAACTATAAGGAGTTTGGACTGCATCTTTTCTTATTCTGAAATGGTTTATGCATTGTTTAAGCCAAGTAATTTATTTCAGTACATGCCTGGAGTGTAAATAGGGCATCAAAATGGCAAAGAAACATTTTGAATTGAATATGGAAAGAGAAGAGAATTAAATAGAATTACATTGAATATACAGCACAGAGGCAGGCCATTCAGCTCAACTAGTCTATGCTGGTGTTTATACTCCACACAAGTTTCCCATTCCATTTATCTTATTTCAGCCTTTCAGCATATCTTTCTATTCCCTTTTTTCTCATGTACTCATCTAGTGTCCTTTGGAAAGCACCAAAGCCATTTGCCTCAATCACTTCCTGTGGTAGCAAGTAACCACCCTCTGAGTAAAGACATTTCTCCTTATTTCCCTATTGGATTTATTCGTAACTAACTTGTATTTATGGTCCCAATTTTGTATTCTCCCACAAGTGAAAATATTCAATCTTTCCCAATAGCTGTAATTCCTCAGTTCTGGTACCATCCTTGCAAATCTTCTTTGCACTTTCTCCAGCGCTTCTACCTCCATGCCTCAGTTTTTGACAACGAGGAGCCAGATAACTTATGTTATCTAGAAAAGGAATTAGAAGGTAACAAGGACATACAAAGTGGCCAAAACTAGTGGGAGGACAGAAGATTGGGAAGTTTTTAAAAGCCAGAAAAGAATGACTAAAAAAATGATTAAGAAAGGGAAGATAGACCATGGGCTAGAACCTCCACTCTTTTTGCCTGCTTAATGCCCACTTAACACCCATTTTACCGCTGAAATGATGTATAACATCTAGTTATTGCCCATTTTGGCACAAAATGGAAACTAACGGGCTTTTTAGGAGACGTATTGCCGAGCGTTATTTTCTCAATGGGCTTAACACCGGGAAAAAAAATTACCTCCCGCCCACTTTAGTTGGGCGGAATCAGCAGGATGGGCGAAATCAACGGCCATAATATCGCCCAGCATTACTTTCCACTCAGAATTAACGCCGAAATTCAATATCAATGCCCGCCCACTGTTTTTTGTCGTAAAGAGCATATTTACCCAAACTAGCGGCCATGGAGATCACCCACCGTCAATTTCACCACCTCGCCCACATATCGGCCAGAATATCGCTCGCTCAAAAAACCGCCCACAAAATGTGGAACTAACCGAAACGAACGCCAGCGGTGTGGCTAGCATTTGTTAAATCTCACTCTTACATGAGGAGCTGATATCTGAAAGATTTGTGTGAAAGAGCACTGATGTGAGTGACAATGCTGACACACTGCTGTGTGTGCGCAGCTCAGACATCAATGGTGCCCATCACCTTGGTGCCAGTTAAAGTTTACGTTGATTGATGTTAAGTTGTATTTAACCTTTTCATGGTAAGGAATCACCAGTTTGTAGCGGTCCAGCTATCTGAGACAATGCACAACATGGTCAATACACAACAAGGTTATGTTCAATAGCAAAACTTTAATACCAACATTGGTCTGAAATCATAGCTATCACAGCCAATAACACCCAACCCCCGTCCACACTCCACTTTTTCCACCATTGACATAAATCACATGTTCAACATGTCCACCAACACAGAATACAAAGGCAAAGCAGGAGTGTGATCCCCAACCCCCATACATTGCAACAAATTGCATAAACCCAGATGGAGATATAACACAGCCATCACCTGCGCACATGCATCTCACTTTCCTTCCCGCCTCTCCTTCTTCTCCCCACTTCTACCCCTAACCCTCCTCGCTCCACGGCACCTGGCCGAGGAACTCCTCAGGTGGCGCCTCATTGGGGGGGGATGAAGGCAGATGCGTTGGTTGGACGGGTATGAGAATGGGGGGTGCCAAGGAGGAAACATTCTCTGATGCAGAAGCAGGATCTTGGTTCATGCTCTCATCTGTCATTCGCAGTGGTGGTGCGTAACTTAGGGGTGGGGTGCCGCGCTCAGGGACCACTGACTCCACCATGCGTGGAATGTACTCGGTCATGGTGGCCAGCTGTCGGGATATGCCCCCCAATGCTTTGATGAGCTGGTCACCAATGTCTACAGTTCTCCTGGACAACTGTACCATCTCTCCACTGTCATGTCACTCTCGTGGAACAGACCTGCCGTGTCCACGAGGCCTCCGTGGGGTCGGCGCCATCCTGGGGACAAATGGTGTGCCCTGTGGAAAGGTGCTTGGGGCCGGTACCTCCAGAGTGGAGGCGGGAATGACCGGAGGACCACTAGATGACCTTGGGGTGGAATGGCTTCTAGAGCTTGGCGATGCATGTTCTTCGAAGTCCGCGCTCTCATCCATCGAGAACAGACCCAGCGGATTGACGGGCGACAATCGGAGCTCCTCAGCACCAGATGTAGTAGGATCATTCACCGACTCCTGCCCCACGCCCCCACATTCTGGCCTCTGTGGCCTTGCCTGGGGCCGTGCTGCTGGCTGAGCTGCAAAACACAAATTAGGTTATTAGAGGAGAAGAGGGTGCTAGGGTGACAAGGTGAGTCCAGCGCTACACACAGCATATGCACAACAAAAGCATCACCACTCTCAAAATCATCGCAGACATCACATTTCATGACCATCAACACATTGTGCATTGCAATGATTTTCATTAGGCCAGCATTATTTCTATGATACTTTTAGAAATCAGCTATCATATCTGATTGTTCGGATATGAGTTGGTGTGTCATCTATTGACTTTACATCGCGCAATGGTGTAAGCTTTACTCACGTGGCATCACTTCAGGGTCTGCAGATGCATCCATGGCTGTCCAGGGGTGTTTCCCCGCGAGTGCTAGCACTCGTTCCTCCATGTCAGTGGTGTTGCTGGGGACTGGTGGCCCGCCCACCCGTTCGCCTCGCATGGACCTCATCATCAATAGCTTCTTCTGTAAAAGGTGACAGGATGACATGGCATGAGGTCATTACGTGATATCATTGCTAGGTACTGTCATAGAGACTGATACAATACATAACCGACAGATGTAATCATGATTATTATGATTATTATCATTCTTTACCTAAAGATGTACACTGTGACTGCAGGCTTTGAGTAAAACATTCCTGGTAAAAGTGCAAGACCTCACATCTGCTGATAGTCACTCATGACTGTTACAAATCAAATTATATAAATACATAAGTACATGTAAATCAACGTAATACTTACTCTTGTGGATCTCACAAGGTCGTTCCATCGTTTGTGGAATTGGTTGCCCTCACGCACCTCATTGGTCGCTGACGAGACCACTTCTGCTATCTCGGTCCATATCCTGTGGTAGGCCATTGGGGTAGGCTTCCCATGCCCTCCCTGTGTCAAATCACTCCAGCGTGACTCAACCTCCTGCAGGAGGGAGGCATTTGCCTTGTCTGAGAACCTCCTGGCTCTTTTGCGCCCTCCAATGTGCTCCTCTCCCACCTCACTGCTCTCTCCAGCGTCAGCCTCCACAGCATGCTGTGATGCCTCCTCCTCTCTCTCCATTATAGGGCAAATTCGGTCAAACATGTGGCTGGTAACAGCTAATTTTTGTTTGCCTACTTGCTGTGAAGCTCTAAAGGGTCTCCCTCCTTCCTCCGAAAGCAGCCACACCACACCCAGCCACGCCTTCAGTCCCTCTGAGCTCCCTTTCTCTGTCTCCTCTTCTGCACATGTCATGGTGACCCTTGAACTCCAGAATCGCAGGAATCGAGCGTTACCATACCGTTGCTAAGAACGGCCACACTTTACGGTAGAAGGTCAGAAAAATTTAACGCTACCACCCATTTGGCATCGCTCGCGGTAACGCCCATTTTCAAAAATGTAAACTAAGCGTTTTGAGAATGGGCGAGAAGCCGGCGATCTGAAAACTCTGTTTTACCATCCATGTCGGAAATAACGTCCATTTTTGGGCAATAAGCACAAAAGTGAAGGTTCTAGCCCATGGAAAGTAAACTAGCATGAAATATAAAAACAGATAGCAAGAGTTTCTATAGATATATAAAATGGAAAAGAATGGCTAAAGTAAATGTTGGTCCCTTAGAGAACAAGACCAGGGAATTAGTGCTCGGGATGGCAGAAACTCTGAACAAATATTTTGTATCAGTCTTTACGGTAGAGGATACTAACAATATTCCAACAGTGGATAGTCAAGGGGCTATAGTGGGGGAGGAACTTAACATAATCACAATCATCATCATAGGCAGTCCCTCGAAATCGAAGAAGACTTGCTTCCACTCCAAAAATGAGTTCTTAATCCATGAGGGTCCTGACGTTCTAGGTCCCAAACTTCATATTGAAGGGTGGAAGATGCCTGTGCGCGAGTTCTTTTAGCGTGGGGTGGCCGTTGCACACCGGCTACCACACGGGCTTAGCTAAGCAAGGTCTTGGTCCAGTGGCAAGGGGGTCCAAGACGACTGGAGACCAGGCACTGCTGTATGAGCCTAGTTGCCTATGGCGAGATGTGGGCGTAAGCTTGGCGCTGAGTAGTGCCCTTCGGTGAGATGGTAGGTGATCCAAGGCTTGGCTGGGGGCAGGCATTGGGTCCATTTTGTGGGATGGAGGTCAAGGTGTTCAGTGTGGAGGGAGGAAAGGTCAAGGTGTTCAAAGTGGAGAGAGGAAAGGTCAAGGTGTTCAGAGTGGAGGGAGGTCAAGGTGTTCAGTGTGGAGGGAGGAAAGGTCAAGGTGTTCAGAGTGGAGGGAGGAAAGGTCAAGGTGTTCAGAGTGGAGGGAGGAGAGGTCAAGGTGTTCAGTGTGGAGGGAGGAAAGGTCAAGGTGTTCAGAGTGGAGAGAGGAGAGGTCAAGGTGTTCAGAGTGGAGGGAGGAGAGGTCAAGGTGTTCAGAGTGGAGGGAGGAGAGGTCAAGGTGTTCAGAGTGGAGGGAGGAGAGGTCAAGGTGTTCAGAGTGGAGGGAGGAGAGGTCAAGATGTTCAGAGTGGAGGGAGGAGAGGTCAAGGTGTTCAGTGTGGAGGGAGGAGAGGGCAAGGTGTTCAGAGTGGAGGGAGGAGCGGTCAGAATGGTCACAGCTGTTGTGTTCACCGTGTGCTGGAGGAGCGAGCCCAGGATGTCATCGGTAAATGAAGGAAGGCCAGGGATGTCGCCGGAGGAAGGGAGGTCTGGACATACACTTACTGCCTCAGTGACTGCCTTTCCCGACCACTCTTATCCTATATATCCGTAGTGCGTCCGAACCTAACGAACACTCATTAAGGCTCTAGCAAGTATTCAAAGAATTATCACTTTACCCCAATGATCTGTCTGCTCAGGTCGTCAGCTTGGAAATCCTGCCGACTACTCCATCTGTTGAGGGAACATTTCAAAGGCAGTATAATCTAACTAGCACTATTTTGAGGGGGGTGCAAGAGCAGAGGGACCTCGGGATGCATATTCACAAATCTTTGAAAGTGCAACGGCAAGTTAGTAAGGTGGTTCAGAACCTCTTGTGTGGCACCTTATCGAATGAAAATCCAAATACACCACATCCACTGGATCCCCTTATCTATTCTGCTAGTTCCAACCAAAATGTTAGTTAAACTCAACTGCATCTACACAGTTCAAAGAAGTCATTGCTCCCATCCAGTTTGTGCCAAAAAAGTATTTTCCACAAATCGCAAGAGATTCTCGTACCCTGACCACATTTTACAGTATATATTACTATCCTGTAATTTCCCATTAGGGTTCTAATATTTGTGGAGCTGATCGACCGCAGTCAAGTAATAAGAACTCCCCAACTGTCTACGTATAATGGTTTTACATGAATCACACACAAAACAGAGTTGTAATTATGGTGTACATTATGTAACACGTGTGCAATTAATCGCCAATTAGACATTGAGAATCATTTGAGCATGGAGACAAAGAAATTAGAATTTTAATTTTGGATGTTTACAGTTGTGCAAGTTATATAGCCTCTTTTGCATTACAAATTGCCAAGTGATGGCAGTAATTCCCACTCCTATGAGTTTTAAATTTTATACAGCTTTCAAAAAAAGTATCCTTGCCCCAAAATACAGACATAACTTCCCCAACTATTTAACATGTGATTTGCATCAGAATATCTCTCCATTATAAATGTCATTATGATGCACAGCTCCTTCCCAAAATGGGGATGACAGGCTTTCAAAAAAGGTTTTGTCCAGGCATTCTCAGAAGGAATTGCCAATCTGAAGCAAAGTAATGCAAGGCCAGGAAGATTAATGCTGATCACAGTAGTCAAAATAAATCTCCATCACCTGATTTTACAATGTTCTCAGCAGTTGCAATCTTTTCACGACTAATTTTTTACGAGTTCCTTTGCATTGTGACCTTGGGGCACTTATTAAACTGGGATAAATCTTAACCCAGGAATTTAAAAAAAAATTTTTTTGCTGTTGTTTCTACCCCTCCCCCACACACACACGCAATATAAAGATACAGATCTCAGTAGCCGAATTTCAGTAGGGCTTATGTTTTGTGCTTCCTGCGTAAACTACCTTAAAAATTGTACAATGTTAATTGATCACTTTTAATAGGCAGGTATTACAATGCAACTTCACCAGGACATTGTGGTTCGTGGCTCATAAATACCATGTTCATCATATTATAAAAGTAAACCCATCATTCTATTATTGTAGTCAATGGCCAACTTTTAGAAATAATTTAACCCAAAATTCAGAATGGCTAATGAAGAAGTATTCAATTAAAAACGTAGATAGATACTCATAATCCATTCAGCTTTAATACCTGTATTTATTATATTTGGGAATAGCCTGCTTACATCAGAAAATTAAATGATTCTAGTATACCTCACTCCAGGTACTGAGACAAATACAGGGATCTATTTTCAAAAGTTTACTTTAGTTTTGCACACAAAGTCTGACATAAGAACATAAGAACATAAGAATTACGAACAGGAGTAGGCTATCTAGCCCCTCGAGCCTGCTCCGCCATTTAACAAGATCATGGCTGATCTGGCCGTGGACTCAGCTCCACTTACCCGCCCGCTCCCCATAACCCTTAATTCCCTTATTGATTAAAAATCTATCTATCTGTGATTTGAATACATTCAATGAGCTAGCCTCAACTGCTTCCTTGGGCAGAGAATTCCACAGATTCACAACCCTCTGGGAGAAGAAATTCCTTCTCAACTCGGTTTTAAATTGGCTCCCCCGTAATTTGAGGCTGTGCCCCATAGTTCTAGTCATCCCGACCAGTGGAAACAACCTCTCTGCCTCTATCTTGTCTATCCCTTTCATTATTTTAAATGTTTCTATAAGATCACCCCTCATCCTTCTGAACGCCAATGAGTAAAGACCCAGTCTACTCAATCTATCATCATAAGGTAACCCCCTCATCTCCGGTATCAGCCTAGTGAATCGTCTCTGTACCCCCTCCAAAGCTAGTATATCCTTCCTTGAGTAAGGTGACCACAACTGCACACAGTACTCCAGGTGCAGCCTCACCAATACCCTGTACAGTTGCAGCAGGACCTCCCTGCTTTTGTACTCCATCCCTCTCGCAATGAAGGCCAACATTCCATTCGCCTTCCTGATTACCTGCTGCACCTGCAAACTAACTTTGTGGGATTCATGCACAAGGACATCCGGTCCAGGTTGTCCTTGGAGATGGAGCACGCGGTGTCCACCGGTACGCTCGCGGCCTTCCGCGAGAGGTGGGCACCGGAGGGACTGGAGTGCATCATCACGCCCGGCAACCAAATTTTAATTTGATTTTACGTTTTTAAGTTTAATTTGTTTTAATTGCCGGTGCTTTTAGTGTCCCCCTTCCCTTTTATAGGGGGCACTGGGGAAAATTGTGATTTTAGTGCCCAAAAAAAAAACAAAAAAAGAAAAACATACAAAAAAAAAAAGGGGAGAAAAAAAAGAAAAAAGAAAAAAAAAAGGGCCTTGTAAATGTCTCGTGTGTGTCATCCAGGTCGGGTGGCACGGATACATGTTTTATGTTTTGCAGGTAGACTCTAAAAGAGTTTCATGCACAAGGACCCCCAGGTCCCTCTGCACCACAGCATGTTGTAATTTCTCCCCATTCAAATAATATTCCCTTTCACTGTTTTTTTTTCCCAAGGTGGATGACCTCACATTTTCTGACATTATATTCCATCTGCCAAACCTTAGCCCATTCGCTTAACCTATCTAAATCTCTTTGCAGCCTCTCTGTGTCCTCTACACAACCCGCTTTCCCACTAATCTTTGTGTCATCTGCAAATTTTGTTACACTACACTCTGTCCCCTCTTCCAGGTCATCTATCTATATTGTAAACAGTTGTGGTCCCAGCACCGATCCCTGTGGCATACCACTAACCACCGATTTCCAACCCGAAAAGGACCCATTTATCCCGACTCTCTGCTTTCTGTTAGCCAGCCAATTCTCGATCCATACTAATACATTTCCTCTGACTCCGCGTACCTTTATCTTCTGCAGTAATCTTTTGTGTGGCACCTTATCGAATGCCTTTTGGAAATCCATCGGTACACCTCTATCCACCATGCTCGTTATATCCTCAAAGAATTCTAGTAAATTAGTTAAACATGAATTCCCCTTCATGAATTCATGTTGCGTCTGCTTGATTGCACTATTCCTATCTAGATGTCTCGCTATTTCTTCCTTAATGATAGCTTCAAGCATTTTCCCCACTACAGATGTTAAACTAACCGGCCTATAGTTACCTGCCTTTTGTCTGCTCCCTTTTTTAAACAGAGGCGTTACATTAGCTGCTTTCCAATCCACTGGTACCTCCCCAGAGTCCAGAGAATTTTGGTAGATTATAACGAATGCATCTGCTATAACTTCCGCCATCTCTTTTAATACCCTGGGATGCATTTCATTAGGACCAGTGGACTTGTCCACCTTGAGTCCCATTAGCCTGTCCAGCACTACCCCCCTAGTGATAGTGATTATCTCAAGGTCCTCCCTTCCCACATTCCCGTGACCAGCAATTTTTGACATGGTATTTGTGTCTTCCACTGTGAAGACCGAAGCAAAATAATTGTTTAAGGTTTCAGCCATTTCCACATTTCCCATTATTAAATCCCCCTTCTCATCTTCTAAGGGACCAACATTTACTTTAGTCACTCTTTTCCGTTTTATATATAGGTAAAAGCTTTTACTATCTGTTTTTATGTTTTGCGCAAGTTTACTTTCGTAATCTATCTTTTCTTTCTTTATTGCTTTCTTAGTCATTCTTTGATGTCGTTTAAAATTTTCCCAATCTTCTCATTTCCCACTAAACTTGGCCACCTTATACGCATTGGTTTTTAATTTGATACTCTCCTTTATTTCCTTGGTTATCCACGGCTGGTTATCCCTTCTCTTACCGCCCTTCTTTTTCACTGGAATATATTTTTGTTGAGCACTATGAAAGTGCTCCTTAAAAGTCCTCCACTGTTCCTCAATTGTGCCACCGTTTAGTCTGTGTTCCCAGTCTACTTTGGCCAACTCTGCCCTCATCCCACTGTAGTCCCCTTTGTTTAAGCATAGTACGCTCGTTTGAGACACTACTTCCTCACCCTCAATCTGTATTACAAATTCAAACATACTGTTATCACTCATTCCGAGAGGATCTTTTACTCGGAGATCGTTTATTATTCCTGTCTCATTACATAGGACCAGATCTAAGATAGCTTGCTCCTTTGTAGGTTCTGTAACATGCTGTTCTAAGAAACAATCCCGTATGCATTCTCTGGATTCCTCCTCAAGGCTACCCCGTGCAATTTGATTTGACCAATCGATATGTAGGTTAAAATCCCCCATGATTACTGCCGTTCCTTTTTCACATGCCTCCATTATTCCCTTGATTATTGTCCGCCCCACCGTGAAGTTATTATTTGGGGGCCTATAAACTAAGCCCACCAGTTTTCCATGGCCTGAGCAGCCTGAGATGGTTTCAGAAACCTCGCATAGCCAAAGCCTTTGCTCTTTCCGGTGTTCTTGTTCTTGATAACACTGCAGTATTCAATATCTCCAAATTCCTTAAACAATCGCAATCACTAAGGAGGTGGTACTCAGTCAGATAATGGGACTAAAGGCCGGTAAATCCCCTGAACCTGATGGCTTGCATCCTAGGGTCTTAAGGGAAGTAGTGGCAGGAATTGTGGTGCATTGGTTGTAATTTACCAAAATTCCCTGGATTCTGGGGAGGTTCCAGCAGATTGGAAAACTGCAAATGTAACGCCCCTATTTAAAAAAGGAGGCAGACAAAAAGCAGGAAACTATAGACCAGTTAGCCTAACATCTGTGGTTGGGAAAATGTTGGAGTCCATTATTAAAGAAGCAGTAGCAGGACATTTGGAAAATCAAAATTCGGTCAGGCAGAGTCAGCATGGATTTATGAAGAGGAAGTCATGTTTGACAAATTTGCTGGAATTTTTTGAGGATGTAACTAACAGGGTGGATAAAGGGGAGCCAGTGGATGTGGTGTATTTGGACTTCCAGAAGGCATTTGATAAGGTGCCATATAAAAGGTTACTGCACAAGATAAAATTTCATAGGGTTGGGGGTAATAAATTAGCATGGATAGAGGATTGGCTAACTAACAGAAAACAGAGAGTCGGGATGAATGATTCATTCTTGGGTTGGCAATCAGTAACCAGTGGGGTGCCGCAGGAATCAGTGCTGGGACCCCAACTATTTACAATCTATATTAACAACTTGGAAGAAGGGACCGAGTGTAACTTAGCCAAGTTTGCTGATGATACAAAGATGGGAGGAAAAGCAATGTGTGAGGAGGACACAAAAAATCTGCAAAAGGACATAGTCAGGCTAAGTGAGTGGGCAACAATTTGGCAGATGGAGTATAATGTTGGAAAGTGTGAGGTCATGCACTTTGGCAGAAAAAAATCAAAGAGTAAGTTATTATTTAAATGGAGAAAGATTGCAAAGTGCTGCAGTACAGCGGGACCTAGGGGTACTTGTGCATGAAACACAAAAGGATAGTATGCAGGCACAGCAAGTGATCAGGAAGGCCAATGGAATCTTGGCCTTTATTGCAAAGGGGGTGGAGTATAAAAGCAGGGAAGTCTTGCTACAGTTATACAGGGTATTGGTGAGGCCACACCTGGAATACTGCGTGCAGTTTTGGTTTCCATATTTACGAATGGATATACTTGCTTTGGAGGCAGTTCAGAGAAGGTTGATTCTGGAGATGAGGGGGTTGACTTATGAGGAAAGGTTGAGTAGGTTAGACCTCTACTCATTGGAATTCAGAAGAATGAGAGGTGATCTTATCAAAACGTATAAGATTAAGAGGCGGTTTGAAAAGGTGGAAGCAGAGAGATTGTTTCCACTGATAGAGGAGACTAGAACTAGATGGCATAATCTTAGAATAAGGGGCCGCCCATTTAAAACTGAGGAGGAGAAATTTCTTCTCTCAGTGGGTTATGAATCTTTGGAATTCGCTGCCTCAGAGAGCTGTAGAAGCTGGGACATTGAATAAATTTAAGACAGAAATAGACAGTTTCTTAAACGATAAGGGAATAAGGGGTTATGGGGAGCGGGCAGGGAAGTGGAGCTGAGTCCATGATTGGATCAGTCATGATCGTATTAAATGGTGGAGCAGGTTCGAGGGGCCATATGGCCTCCTCCTGCTCCTATTTCTTATGTTATTATGGTTGTCGAACAGCTGTGCAAAGCTAAGGTGAATAAATCTCAGGGGCGGATAAGAGCCATTAAAGATCCTGAAAGAAAATAAGGAAGGAAATTGTAGGAACTCTGGCACAAATCTTCCAGAAATCACTGAATATTAGAGGAGTGCCCGGACTTGAGAAAGGCAAATGTTACTCCTATTTAAAAAAAATAGCAAAACTGACCCAGGAAACTACAGACCAGTGAGCTTTATGTCCATTATAGAAGGAAGAGGCATCACAGCTGAATTACATTATCCAACATACACTTTCCAATTTTTCTTTCGACATTGAGGTAATTATAAGGAATAGACTCGCATCAAAAGCAGTTACTGTTGTGTTGTTTAAATCTGTTTAAAAGCATTGGAAAAATATCTCAAGAATAGAATTGAAGATCACAAAACTATAGACATACAGTCAGCACTGAACTACATGGAACACTACACAATACCAGTCCTACTAATACTTGAGCATAGCATCTGTCCAGTGCAATTGTGGTAGGATAATTTCAGTTGTAATGTTAGATTAATATCCTGGAGCTTTCAATCACTGTCAAATAAGTTTTGCCTGCGGTATTCAACTCCAACAGAAAATTAATGAATTGGGTATTGCCTGTGGCAGTGGAAAATGTGTAGTCTGTTGGAGTGAATAGGCTCCTTTAACCACCAAATCTTTGCCCTTATCTTCTGATGGAACTGGCAGTTATTGTGATAAAATTACATGAGCAGACATTATCCTGCAACACATCAGCCACATGTGAAAAGTAAAAAGAACATTAAAAAAAACTGTAAGTAAATTTTATGACCGTTTTTCTGTGTGGAATAGATATACAGCGAATATTTTTTTGTACAAGAATCGCAACAATTACAGCACAGACAGAGGTCATTCGGCCTCTCGAGCCTGTGCTGACTCCCTGCAAGCGCACTCCAGCTAGTCCCACTGCCCCGCCCTTTCCCCGTAGCCCTACAAATTGGTTTTCTTCAGGTACCTATCCAATTACCTTTTGAAAGCAACAATTCAATTTGCCTCCACCATCCTTTCAGGCAGTGAATTCCAGATCCTAACCACTCGCTGCATAAAAAAGATTTTCCGCATGTCGCCTTTGGTTCTTCTGCCAATCACCTTAAATCTGTATCCTCTGGTTCTCAACCCTTCCTTAATGGGAACAGTTTCTCTCTATCTACTCTGTCTAGACACCTCATGATTTTGAACACCTCTATCAAATTTCCTCTCAACCTTCTCTGTTCTAAGGAGAACAACGCCAGCTTCACCACCGTAACTGAAGTCCCTCATCCCTGGAATCTTTCTTATAAATCTTTTCTGCACTCTCTCTAAGGCCTTCACATCTTTCCTAAAGTATGGTGCCCAGAATTGGATATAATACTCCAGTTGAGGCCGAACCATCTTGCCGTCTAGAGGAGGCAGGGGTCCCCAATGGAGTGCTCTCTACACGGGAGTCCTCCCTTTATTTATTGGGAACTTGGCCTGGAGGTTGTTGCACGGAGCAGTCCCGTGCAATAGGTTTTTGTTGGTTCATGGAGTCCCAGACCGCCTGCAATTTCTGCGGTCTGGAGGAATCTGTGTTCCATGTGTATATTCAATGTGTGAGGTTGCAGCCCCTCTTCCAATCTTTGAAGGGCTGCTCCACAAATTCTGTTAGATCTCTTAATTTCCAATGAAATACGAACTCCGATTGTAGTTTTAATGTAACTTTATTCTGGCAGCAGCAACAAGCTCTTGGCTTTAAGCCAGGCCTTTGTCCTTCTGAGACCACATGGCCAAAATGGCTGTACTTATACCTGATTCAATTTACAGAAAATAACTCACCTTCTTTGACCTTATTGGCTCAATTGATAGTCTTTTAACCTTTAATTAGCTCGCTACCCAAGGTCCTAAAATGTCAAGTTGATTGATGACTAAATGCAATGTGGTCTGTGTTTTTTCAAAAACTGCAGCCAGGCTGCAGAGCTTGAATTCTCTATCAATCCCCCCTATGATTCTTTCACAAACTGAATCATAAAACATCAGCTATCACTGGTTAAACATTCTACAAAATAATTTCATACATGTTAATAGGGTTTCCTTCTAAAATTTGTTGATGTGTTTCACCACATGTCCGGACTAGCAGCTTCCACACAAATTTACACCAACCCGAGTTCCATCGTGGCCACAATGGAAGTCTGGTTTTAGTAGGTTAATTAACCTTATTCCAATTTAATCCAAATCAATATCTTAATTCAACCAGTAAACAACCTTCCCTTAAGCATAACATACCCCTGTGCCATGTACAGATGGTCTGCTGGGACCTGCATAGAAACATAGAAACATAGAAAAATAGGTGCAGGAGCAGGCCATTCAGCCCTTCTAGCCTGCACCGCCATTCAATGAGTTCATGGCTGAACATGAAACTTCATTACCCCCTTCCTGCTTTCTCGCCATAACCCTTGATCCCCGGAGTAGTAAGGACTTCATCTAACTCCCTTTTGAATATATTTAGTGAATTGGCCTCAACTACTTTCTGTGGTAGAGAATTCCACAGGTTCACCACTCTCTGGGTGAAGAAGTTTCTCCTCATCTCGGTCCTAAATGGCTTACCCCTTATCCACAGACTGTGACCCCTGGTTCTGGAATTCCCCAACATTGGGAACATTCTTTCTACATCTAACCTGTCTAAACCCGTCAGAATTTTAAACGTTTCGATGAGGTCCCCTCTCATTCTTCTGAACTCCAGTGAATACAAGCCCAGTTGATCCAATCTTTCTTGATAGGTCAGTCCCGCCATCCCGGGAATCAGTCTGGTGAACCTTCGCTGCACTCCCTCAATAGCAAGAATGTCCTTCCTCAAGTTAGGAGACCAAAACTGTACACAATACTCCAGGTGTGGCCTCACCAAGGCCCTGTACAACTGTAGCAACACCTCCCTGCCCCTGTATTCAAATCCCCTCGCTATGAAGGCCAACATGCCATTTGCTTTCTTAACCGCCTGCTGTACCTGCATGCTAACCTTCAATGACTGATGTACCATGACACCCAGGTCTCGTTGCACCTTCCCTTTTCCTAATCTGTCACCATTCAGATAATAGTGTGTCTCTCTGTTTTTACCACCAAAGTGGATAACCTCACATTTATCCACATTATACTTCATCTGCCATGCATTTGCCCACTCACCTAACCTATCCAAGTCACTCTGCAGCCTAATAGCATCCTCCTCGCAGCTCACACTGCCACCCAACTTAGTATCATCCGCAAATTTGGAGATACTGCATTTAATCCCCTCGTCTAAATCATTAATGTACAATGTAAACAGCTGGGGCCCCAGCACAGAACCTTGCGGCACTCCACTAGTCACTGCCTGCCATTCTGAAAAGTACCCGTTTACTCCTACTCTTTGCTTCCTGTCTGACAACCAGTTCTCAACCACGTCAGCACACTACCCCCAATCGCATGTGCTTTACTTTGCACATTAATCTCTTGTGTGGGACCTTGTCGAAAGCCTTCTGAAAGTCCAAATATACCACATCAACTGGTTCTCCTTTGTCCACTTTACTGGAAACATCCTCAAAAAATTCCAGAAGATTTGTCAAGCATGATTTCCCTTTCACAAATCCATGCTGACTTGGACCTATCATGTCACCATTTTCCAGATGCACTGCTATGACATCCTTAATAATTGATTCCATCATTTTACCCACTACTGAGGTCAGGCTGACCAGTCTATAATTCCCTGTTTTCTCTCTCCCTCCTTTTTTAAAAAGTGGGGTTACATTGGCTACCCTCCACTCCATAGGAACTGATCCAGAGTCAATGGAATGTTGGAAAATGACTGTCAATGCATCCGCTATTTCCAAGGCCACCTCCTTAAGTACTCTAGGATGCAGTCCATCAGGCCCTGGGGATTTATCGGCCTTCAATCCCATCAATTTCCCCAACACAATTTCCCGACTAATAAAGATTTCCCTCAGTTCCCCCTCCTTACTAGACCCTCTGACCCCTTTTATATCCGGAAGGTTGTTTGTATCCTCCTTAGTGAATACCGAACCAAAGTACTTGTTCAATTGGTCTGCCATTTCTTTGTTCCCCGTTATGACTTCCCCTGATTCTGACTGCAGGGGACCTACGTTTGTCTTCACCAACCTTTTTCTCTTTACATACCTATAGAAACTTTTGCAATCCGCCTTAATGTTCCCTGCAAGCTTCTTCTCGTACTCCATTTTCCCTGCCCTAATCAAACCCTTTGTCCTCCTCTGCTGAGTTCTAAATTTCTCCCAGTCCCCAGGTTCGCTGCTATTTCTGGCCAATTTGTATGCCACTTCCTTGGCTTTAATACTATCCCTGATTTCCCTAGATAGCCACGGTTGAGCCACCTTCCCTTTTTTATTTTTACGCCAGACAGGAATGTACAATTGTTGTAATTCATCCATGCGGTCTCTAAATGTCTGCCATTGCCCATCCACAGTCAACCCCCTAAGTATCATTCGCCAATCTATCCTAGCCAATTCACGCCTCATACCTTCAAAGTTACCCTTCTTTAAGTTCTGGACCATGGTCTCTGAAATTACTGTTTCATTCTCCATCCTAATGCAGAATTCCACCATATTATGGTCACTCTTCCCCAAGGGGCCTCGCACAATGAGATTGCTAATTAATCCTCTCTCATTACACAACACCCAGTCTAAGATGGCCTCCCCCCTAGTTGGTTCCTCAACATATTGGTCTAGAAAACCATCCCTTATGCACTCCAGGAAATCCTCCTCCACCGTATTGCTTCCAGTTTGGCTAGCCCAATCTATGTGCATATTAAAGTCACCCATTATAACTGCTACACCTTTATTGCATGCACCCCTAATTTCCTGTTTGATGCCCTCCCCAACATCCCTATTACCGTTTGGAGGTCTGTACACAACTCCTACTAACATTTTTTGCCCTTTGGTGTTCTGCAGCTCTACCCATATAGATTCCACATCATCCAAGCTAATGTCTTTCCTAACTATTGCATTAATCTCCTCTTTAACCAGCAATGCTACCCCACCTCCTTTTCCTTTTATTCTATCCTTTCTGAATGTTGAATACCCCTGAATGTTGAGTTCCCAGCCCTGATCATCCTGGAGCCACGTCTCCGTAATCCCAATCACATCATATTTGTTAACATCTATTTGCACAATTAATTCATCCACCTTATTGCGGATACTCCTTGCATTAAGACACAAAGCCTTCAGGCTTGTTTTATTAACACCCTTTGTCCTTTTAGAATTTTGCTGTACAGTGGCCCTTTTTGTTCTTTGCCTTGGGTTTCTCTGCCCTCCACTTTTCCTCATCTCCTTTCTGTCTTTTGCTTTTGCCTCCTTTTTGTTTCCCTCTGTCTCCCTGCATTGGTTCCCATCCCCCTGCCATATTAGTTTAAATCCTCCCCAACAGCACTAGCAAACACTCCCCCTAGGACATTGGTTCCGGTCCTGCCCAGGTGCAGACCGTCCGGTTTGTACTGGTCCCACCTCCCCCAGAACCGGTCCCAATGCCCCAGGAATTTGAATCCCTCCCTGCTGCACCACTGCTCAAGCCACGTATTCATCTGCGCTATCCTGCGATTCTTACTCTGACTATCACGTGGCACTGGTAGCAATCCCGAGATTACTACTTTTGAGGTCCTACTTTTTAATTTAGCTCCTGGCTCCTTAAATTCGTTTCGTAGGACCTCATCCCTTTTTTTACCTATGTCGTTGGTACCAATGTGCACCACGACAACTGGCTGTTCTCCCTCCCATTTCAGAATGTCCTGCACCCGCTCTGAGACATACTTGACCCTTGCACCAGGGAGGCAACATACCATCCTGGAGTCTCGGTTGCGGCCGCAGAAACGCCTATCTATTCCCCTCACAATTGAATCCCCTATCACTATCGCTCTCCCACTCTTTTTCTTGCCCTCCTGTGCAGCAGAGCCAGCCACGGTGCCATGAACTTGGCTGCTGTTGCCCTCCCCTGATGAGTCATTCCCCTCAACAGTACCCAAAGCGGTGTATCTGTTTTGCAGGGGGATGACCACAGGGGACCCCTGCACTACCTTCCTTGCACTACTCTTCCTGCTGGTCTTCCATTCCCTATCTGGCTGTGGACCCTTTCCCTGCGGTAAGACCAACTCACTACACGTGATACTCACGTCATTCTCAGCATCGTGGATGCTCCAGAGTAAATCCACCCTCAGCTCCAATTCCGTAACGCGGACCGTCAGGAGCCGGAGGTGGACACACTTCCCGCACACGTAGTCGTCAGGGACACCGGAAGTGTCCCTGAGTTCCCACATGGTACAGGAGGAGCATAACACCCGACCGAGCTCTCCTGCCATGCCTTAACCCTTAGATACACTTAAACTGGTAATAACAATGTTAAAAGTTACTGACCAATATAAGAAGAAAAAGAAAAACTACTCACCAATCACCAGCCAATCACTTACCCCCTAGGCTGTGACGTCACCTTTGTATCTTTGCCTTCTCCCTGTAGCTGCAAGGTGTCTCACATGCGGGACAGCAACTACAGCCACCTGGTTGCAACAACATTTAATCAACTTAAACAAAAAATATAAAAGTAAAATAATTACAACGAATAGAATTAAACCTTCCACCAATGAAGTTCTTATTGAACCTAGCCATTCAGCGGCTCCGCTCCACAAAATGAATGATGGGGGTTGCTTAAGTTTTTCTACCTCCTTTTGGATATGCTCCGCTAAGTGGGTAATTTCTTCGGAGCTATCTGGGATATATGTGCAACACTCAGTTCCGAGTAGGGCGCAAGTACCTCCTTTTTTAGCCAGGATGTAATCAAGGGCCAGTCTATTCTGCAGGGCTACTGTGCGGATTGCTACCATTTCTGCATTGATTTTAACTAGGGCCTCTGAGGTATCATTGGCTACCCATTCCACAACGGATGCCATGTTAATGGATTCCCTTGCCAGTCTGGCGGTCCCATACCTGGGGATCAGAATGGCAAAGAACCTCTCTGTTTCTGTGATAGCTCTCTTAGGACGGTGTAAATGTTCCGACAGTGACTTTATATGATACATATAAGGCACAATGTAGGCTAAATAGCAGGATCCCGTCCAATTCTGGGGCAGCCAAGGTTAGGCCTTGTGGCCACACACCCAATAGGTGCCATTATAGGCAATGAAGGTTAGCTGTTTCTTTATCAGCAACACTCCGGGCCTGTCCAGGCTTTTCCATCTGTTTTATTCAGAATCCCCGTTACGTTAAGAATTCCCACATCGGTCCAGTTTGGATGGTTCCGTGGCTTGATTATATTATAATTCCGGGAGCAGTTACTATACCCCATATTTTGGCCTCCTTTGATGTTTCTAATCAGACAAACTGATTCCCCCGGTCTTCCTATTCCCGTTATATTAGTGATAACAAAAAATGGGGGCCGTTTGAAATTATTGTAGCACGGTTGGTATCCCCCTTCAAAGGTAGTCAGATTGTAACATGCTGACTTCCATTTACATGCCCAGTTTTCTGTATCCTGAAACGCCTTGCCTGTTTTGTTTTGATTAATTATCCACTCAGCAATTTCCAAGATATTCAAGGGAACTGGCCTCAAGGGAATCCCTCCCTTTGAGTGAATAGAAATATGCGCACACACCCAACAACTAGAAATGTTACCTTGTTTGGCATAAATATATGACATATATAAAAAGGTATTTACATGTAATTCCCTTGGTACTCTACTATTTCCCTTTGGTGCAGAGGGTCGGCTAGTAAGAAGTAGGCCTATGCCTAGAATACCTACAATCAGTAATACAGTAAATTTATAAATTTTGGCAAAAAGTAATTGTCCTTATTAGATTTCAGCTTCAGTTATGGGTGCTCGTTTAACGTGTGAAGCGTGGATCCAGGCTTTCTTTCCTTGGACTTTAACAGCTGCCTGGGTGGTCAATAACACTTGATAAGGTCCCTCCCACTTGGCACCCAAAGGTTCTTTATGCAACTTTTTCACATACACCCAGACTCCCGGGATGATGTCGTGTCCTCCTTCGGGTGGATTACCCCAAGATGCCGATACCTGTTGGGAAACAGAACTAATAGCATTGGTTAGGTTCTGACAGTATGATAACAAAGTGTCACTCATTAAGTGAACATCAGCTTTCCTTAAATCCATAATTCCTGGCAGTGACATGGGTCTTCCTGTTATAATTTCAAATGGGCTTAGACCTGTAGTTCTGTTCGGGGTTGCCCTAATGCTACATAGCACTATTGGTGGTGCCTGGGGCCATAGTGTTCCTTCTTAATGATATTTGGCAAGCTGTTGTTTCAGAGTTCGATTCATTCGCTCTACTTGTCCTGATGATTATGGATGATAAGGACAGTGTAAATCCCACGTAATGTTCAGTAACCTACAGACTTCTTGGCAGACAGCACCTGTGAAGTGTGTTCCCTGATCTGAGTCAATGCTACTCGGGACTCCCAATCGGGGAATGTAATCCTTACACAAGACCTTTGCAGTGTGATTGGCTGTGGCTCTTTTAGTTGGGACAGCTTCTACCCATCTAGAGAATCTGTCGACCATGACAAGAATGTTAGTGTATCCTTGGCATGAAGGAAGAGATATATAATCAACCTGCAGATGCTGGAATGGTCCGACAGGGGCAGGGGGCCTCAGTTGGGGCATTACCGTGATGGGTCCAGAATTATTTTTCTGGCAGACCACACAGCGGTCATCTGTTGTAAGGTCAAGTGTCCCCACGGTGGATCTGTTGGGCTAAAAAAGGCATAAGCGCTTGTGCCGTGACTGGCTTGTCGGTAACTCTTTGTCTCCAGACACCATCTTCGCATAGCTTAATTCCTGCCTCAATCCATGTCCATTTTTCCTCTCGGGAGCACTCGCCATGCATTGTTTGAAGGTCTTGTGTCAGAGTCCTGAGTGCTTTCAATCTGCACATCTGTGTTGGTTCTTCTGGGGGAATGCCCTGTGAGGCGGCATCTTTAGCTGCCTGGTCGGCTAGGGCATTTCCCTGTGCTTCCGTGGTATTTTCCTTGGTATGGGCCTTACACTTCAGGATGGACACTTCCTGAGGTAATTGCATGGCCTCTAGTAAGTCTCGGACTTCTTTTCCATTTCGGATAGGTGTACCAACAGCAGTGAGGAATCCTCTTTTCCGCCATAACAGACCAAAGACGTGAGCGACTCCAAAAGCATAACGCGAATCTGTGTAGACATTAGCTGTCTGTTCTTCTGCTATTCGACATGCTTCTGACAGGGCCCGTAACTCGGCCTGTTGTGCTGACGTTCCTGAGGGTAAACATCCTTTTGCCACGACCTCATATAAGGTTGTAACTGCCCATCCTGTTTTTCTGGTACCATTGTCAACAAAGGAGGAACCATCTGTAAACAGGATGAGGTCTGGGTTGTGCAGAGGCTCCTCTGCTGCCACGGCTGCTTCTTCTGTTTCTTTTAAAATCTCCACGCAGTCATGTTCTTCACATTCTCCCCCCTCTTGCTCCCTCGATTCTGACATCGGGAGCATAGTTGCGGGATTAACTGGGCTGGCCCGGACGATATGGAGATTAGGAGCTTCCAAAACTTCTGTCCAGCAGGTCCATCTAGCTGCCGTCACCTGAGACATTCTATTCATAGACAGCAAAGCATGTACGGTGTGGGGACACTTGACAATCAGCTTTTGGTCGAGGACTAGACCCGCAGTGATCATTACCGCTCGACATGTAGCTTCCATGGCCCCTAGGCAACTTCCCCATCCGAGGGCTACCACATCCAGTTTTGCCGAATAATAGCCAATAGGTCTTTGCCGATCCCCATATTCTTGTGTCAGTATAGCTGTCATATATCCTTCTTTCTCATGGACAAACAGGGTAAATGGCTTACCACTGTCAGGGATTCCCAGAGCCGGTGCCAAACACAAAGCCTTTTTCAAACTCAGGAAGGCCTCTTGCTGTTCCTTAGTGAGGGTGATGGCTTCTTTAGAGGCACGTTTCCCCTTTAAGATATGATTCAATGGCTGAGCAAGCTGTGTGAAGGAGTCAATCCAATTTCTGTTAAAGTTGCACAATCCCAAAAAAGACCTTAGTTCCTGAATAGTGGTGGGTTTTTTAGCAGCCCGAATGGCTGCAGTTCTATCCTGGGTAAGTTCTCTCTTTCCTTGTGAAATCTTTTGTCCCAGGTATACAACCTCTTCTTGGGATATTTGTGCTTTGTCGATGCTGGCTTTATGTCCTTTCAGCCAAAGGTGGTCCAGCAAAGCTCGTAAATCTTGTTCATGCTGTTCTTCCGTGTTTGAAGCTAGCAGGATATCGTCTACATATTGGATGACTGTGGATGACAGGGGAGGTAATTCTCGCAAATGGCTTTGTAAAGCCATGTGGAATACCGTAGGGCTGTTGTGGAAACCCTGCAGTAACCAGGTCCAAGTATACTGTTGTCCTTGGACAGTGAAAGCAAACCACTGTCGAACTTCCGGTGCCAGAGGCACCAACCAAAATCCGTTGGCCATATCTATAACTGAGAAATATTTATGTTCCGGTTTGAGGGCATTAAAAATGGTGGAGGGATCTGCGACCAAAGGAGCTTTTTGATCAATACACTGGTTAGCTTTCCTATAATCGACAGTCAAACGCCAAGTCTCATTAGAATTCTGTACCAGCCACACGGGGCTATTGGAGGAGCTATGCGTTTTAATAAGCACCCCTTGTTTCTCCAATTGCTGAATAACCGGTAAGATTCCCGCGATGGCAGTTGGACTGATGGGATACTGTTTAGTGCATGGAGGCTTGGTCCCGGTAAATGATGCAGGCTCCATCTGGAGTAGGCCACAATCGTTCTTATCTTTAGCCCATATCCGGTGTTCCTTCAATTCTTCTTTCTTCAAAGTTCTAATTGACCATGTCACCCGACCATCCTCGAAATGCAACGATGAATCTATTTGGATTAGAACGTCCATTCCCAAAAGGGGTTGATCTACTGGGCCTATCCAGACCGGCGTGGTTAGTTCATGTGGACCCAGCCCTATAAGTACTGGTGTTGTCCTTTTAATTTCCATTTTATGGCCCCCAACTCTATAGGCTGTACGTGTCCTACCATCCAACGGCAAAAAGTCTCCATATTGTAGGGGTAAGCATGTTAATTCCGCCCCTGTGTCTAAAAGACAGTCCACATCCTTATCGCCCACCCTCACAGTTATATATAGCCCATCTCCCCTTCGTTGTATTAGTGCGAGGAGGTGGACCAGGGTGGCTCTAATCGTTTTTTGCTATCCCAAGTAACTCCTTCTGCTGTTGTATTGTCAGTCGCTTAAATGCTTCTATGAGGTCGGTATCTTGTGACAAGCCTGGTTTGTTGGCTGAATTGTATTCCTGGCTGCGTCCTCTTCCCCGGCCGCGACCTTGCTGTTTTGCCCTGCACGTCTTGGCCCAGTGACCTTCTTTCCCACAATAATGACATTTTCCGGGTAATTTTCCTCATAACTGTTTATCGGAATTCTGGGATTTCCATCCCACAGCCTGTACAGCTCGGACTTTAGCTCCCATATCCCTGTCTAATTGGTTACATCGATCCACCAATGCTGCAAAGGTAGTTCCTCTACCTTCCCAGTCCGGTAACACTACCTTAAGCATTTTGGACAGTTCTGGCTTTAGACCTGCCACGAAAGCTGCTTTCAGGGGTCCAAACACTTGTTCATCCATTTCCTCATCCGTATTATTCATACCCGAATGTTCTAGCCACGTGCATCTAAACCGCTCGTCATACTCCAGGACCTCCTCTGTTCCTTTCTGTTGGCAGGCTGCAATTTTTCCCCAGTCTGACTTAGCTGGACTGAAGGCTTGCAGCCAGTGTTTAATTGCCTCCCATCCTGCATTTAATTCTTGCTCATCCTGCCCCAAAGCTTCTTCTACCTTGTCGTGCAATTTTCTTCCCTGTGTTTTTGGCATCATTATGGTCAAAATTTGCACTCCGTCCCAGGGATGAAGTTGATATATATTTCTTAAGCGGTCCAATTGGTCCCACGTTTTTACTCCCCCTTTCTTTGGATTGGGCAATTCCTTGGACCATTTATCAATTTTCTCTGGGTCTGCCGGATCATGAACTAAGTATTCTGCATACACCCTTTTCCTCGTTTTTTTGGTTCCGCCCTCATCCGCAGTCTCTTCTGATTTAACTACAACTCGTCTTTTTTTAAATGGGGCAAAGCGCACCCCTAATTCTTCATCCTCCGACCCTGTATCGTCGGAGGATTCAGAATCCGTATCTATTCCTTGGTCATGTTTTTGGGTTTGCGCTTTTAATTTAACCAAACATGGGTACCCTGGGAATTGACCGATACATTTTCCTTTTCCTATTACTGTCTCTAATGATTTTTTCCATTCTTTAATTTCACCTTCAAGATCTTTAACTTCTGCTTCCGATTTTTCAAGTTCAAGTCTTATCTGTCGCAGCTGTGCACAAACAGTTTGCAATTGGTCCTTTGTACTGGTCAGTTCTCGATCATGTTGGGAACGCATTATAATTTCATTCCGCTTTCGGATCTGTCCCATAACGGCTAGGGACCATCTAGTTCGCTCTTTATTTTTCATACGGGTCGCTTTTCCTCAGACCCTTTTAATTTCGTCCAAGGACCATTGTCCTTTGGAGGTTCCGTACTTTTGTTCGATCTTAATACAGGTTTTAGATAAGTTGAATTGTTGCTCTATGTATGCTTTCAACTGTTCGAGGATTTCATCTATCGAAACCTCAGGTGGTGCCCGCCCGCCTTTCACAGTTGCAGGCAATTCTTTGCTCTTATCTCCTGCTGCCATAATACTGATTTCTTTACTGGGGTCTCGAGTCGTAGGCTTTCCAGCCGATCAGTGGGTCGGTGATTAATTAACTAACACACCGCTGAAGTTAGACGTCTATGGGACCTCGAGCCGACTACCAACCGGAGGGTTCGCAAACCGGAGGCTTTTGGAATCGCGTAGAAGGAGAGGCGAATTTAGACTTTTGACCGAGGACTTTTATAAAGAGGAGTCCTTACCTCAGTATGTAGGTCCGATGTCCAAAATTCAGTTTCTTCCCTCAGCGATCCTGTTCGTGACGCCAAAATTGTTAGATCTCTTAATTTCCAATGAAATACGAACTCCGATTGTAGTTTTAATGTAACTTTATTCTGGCAGCAGCTACAAGCTCTTGGCTTTAAGCCAGGCCTTTGTCCTTCTGAGACCACATGGCCAAAATGGCTGTACTTATACCTGGTTCAATTTATAGAAAAGAACTCGCCTTCTTTGACCTTATTGGCTCAATTGATAGTCTTTTAACCTTTAATTGGCTCGCTACCCAAGGTCATAAAATGTCACGTTGATTGATGACTTAATGCAATGTGGTCTGTGTTTTTTCAAAAACTGCAGCCAAGCTGCAGAGCTTGAATTCTCTATCAAATTCTGATTGCACTTCAGTCCCAAGCTCCTGATCTTTGGGCACCCTATGCAGAGGGGAGCGGGCAGGTCAGAGGGCCTCCTCATAGGACTGCTCCTAGGCCTGGCCAAGGTGGCCATTAACCAAATCCAGGCAGCGGGCGGTCGAGGGGGTTGTTCAGCCCGACTGCTTGCCTCTCTTCTGCGGTTAAATCCGAGTCAGGGTGTCCCTGGAGATGGAGCACGCAGTGTCCACCGGTACTGTTATGTCCTTGGATGCTCTGATAATGACTCCACGAGGCAATGTGTTGTACTTGAACCGTAGTGACCTTTGTCCTTTATTAATAACTCCAGAGTGAGGATCACACCTGGTGGCCTGCCTTTTAAACTAGGCCAGGCACACCTGTACAGGTAACCTATAAGTTTCCCACTGCTGTGCCCTCTGGTGGAACACCTTGTGATAGTACAAACAGTAGCCATGTAGGATACATGACATCACTCTCCCCCAAGCCTCTAGTGCAAATCGCCTCTGCATTGACTGTGCTCTGGGCTTAGCTCTATCTGGTTGACCCTTGGCGGGTCGTTTCAATCTTGGGTGAGTGGTTGGTGTTTGTGTGTGTCCCTAACCACTCCATTCTCCCCCCACCCCACCCCTCCCCACCCCCACACCCCACCCCCGCCACCCCCACATATAGATTATGCCGGAGGCTCATTGCATTCATATAAATTCAAATCCAGAAAAACAGGTTTGCACTACATTTGTGGTTCACTTGTGAGATAAGTATGTTAGACTGGTGAGATACATTATCGATGCGTACTGGGGATCGGTAACTGATGCGTAAGGACAAGCTAGTTCCAGAACCGCTGGATGGTGTCCAGGTAGTCTGGTGGTGGCGCGGTGCCCAGTGCTAGCAGTGGGAACCTGGTTGGCTCAAGTTGCCTGCTCTTGGGGCTGTTGCTGTTGCTCCGAGCGTCGGGCAGGTTCACATATACCTGTGACCTCCCTGTCCTTTCTTTGCGCCCTGGGTCGCTGCTACTCCCTGAGGAGCTGTCATCGAGCAGTGCACAGGGAACTGCTGACTCGCTAGCCTGGGCGTTGTTTGGTTTGGGATCCTGGCTGGTCCCGGTCCCCTTTGGGTGACCCTTCAATCCCGGGTATGGCCTTGGTGGCAATGGGGTCTGGAAGCTGCACCTTAGCACAATTTGCTCTTTCAGGCTCGTGCCATCGGGTGCCTAAGAGGCGGAGCTGATCAGGGGCAGGGTTTCGATACCGGTGCCATTGCCCTCCTGAGATCGCTTGCTCTGCAACTCATGTGTATTGGCTGCTTGTGGCCACACTCCATGGTGCATAACTCTGGTCCCAGGGATGCAGGCTACAGCGTTGAGTAGCTCGCTGGACGTGTGTGCTCCCGAGGGGTGTTTGCCTGCTGCATTGGTTGTATGCAGTTGAAATCCTACATTGTGAAACATTTCATTACTTATTGTGGATACCCTGTAGCTCCGATCGCCATCACGTGACTTTTCCTTGCTTGTTGCATGTACACAATTCTGATCATCAATTGCACATTTTACATGATCGCAATCGCGCGACTTTTCCTTGCTTATTGCATGTACACAACTCTGATCATCAGTTACACATTTTATCTCTAACTCACAGTTGCTATACATTGCTTAAGTGTATGGGACTGTCCCTTTAAGTGTGGTGGATTGCAGGCCTCCTTTAAGAGAGCCTTGCTTTATTTACCCCAATCCTCTTCTCCATTTGGTGCCACGTGCTGCTCCATCAGCGTTGCACCTCATGGTCTGGCCACCGCCATCTTTTTCTTCAGCGTATCACCTCATGGTTCGGGCGCCATCTTTCCTCCATCCACGATGTCGGCTACTGTGATCCTCTTCTCCACGGGTTCTGCCTCCGAAGCTGGGAAGTTGCCTCTGGATCCGATTTTCTTTCTCCGGAGTCCTGCCACTGGAGTCTGGAAGGTGCGCTCGGGTTGTCCCAGCTGGGTCATATCCACGCAGTCGTGCTGGGTGGTCTGTGCCTCGGGTGCTGTGCTGGTCTGCTCTCTGGTGCCGGATCCAACCTCAGGTCAGGGCTTGCTTCGCCTCTGAGCGCAGAGGACGTCGATCGCTGGAGGGGTGAAGTCTTCCCACTTCCAATGGATCTTCTCCATCCACCTTTTTCCGAGTAGCGTTGGTCCATCATCTGCAACAATCTACAAAGGTAACTTGTGCATGGTGCCATCATGGAGTACCTTAACATCCGCACTACCAATGACTGGGATAAGTTCATCGGTGTAGGTGCATAGCTTTGCCTGAACCGGGTCGTTCAGCTTGATTGTCCCATAGCCTCTCAAAGGCTTCTTGATTCATTCCTGACTGGCTCGCCCCCGTGTCCACTTCCATGAAGACTGGAATGCCATCTATCTCGACTTCCATCCTCAACAGGGAACACTCAGTGGTGCAGGTAAACATGCTATATACCTCGTCGTGGAGCTGAGCTGCCTCTCTGCCTATCGTTTCATAATCCGCGCTGGATTCATGGCCATCTGCAGACTCTTCATCAACACAGTGAGTCATATTTCTCTTACACCCTTTGTGCTGCAGCCTTTGCATACATAGTCTTTAAAAATGACACTGGTGAGGCTTGTGATTCCCTCCACTACTCGATTAGCCCCCCTCGGTGGACTCGAGGGCCTGTTCTCTCTTCCGAGAAGGTTCACGTTCTACAGTCCAGCCTGTAAAAGGCGCCACTCTATGCACAGTACTTGCCGGGTTTGAGTCCTGAGGGTGAGTTATCTGCCGAGAGCCACAGAGCGAGGTCATGAATGCCTGGCTCACAGAGATGGCCTTCTGCAGTGTGTGTCATGTTTGTAACTACAATGTAACACCACTGTATTACTGTATACACTCAACTTAGATGCACACCTTGACCATAGGGGGTGAACTTGTGGGAGACACTCGTTACCTCATCACACAGGTATATAAAGGGAGATCCCACGCAGGGTCATCACTTCTGGAGTCCTGTAATAAAGAGTAAGGTCACAGAGTGGCCTTGTCCCTGGAATGTGCCTTGTGTGGTTTCATGCTGTAGAGCAAGGACTTTACATTGGCGACGAGAAACGGGAATTCATGACCACGAGAATGGCCACCGGTAGCACAGAGGAACAGTACTGTGTTGGGGAAGACTGGGATGATTTTGTCGAGAGGCTTCAGCAAAGCTTTGTTACAAAAGACTGGCTGGGGGATGCAGCGGCCGTCAAGCGACAGGCTCATCTCCTGACCAGCTGCGGGCCAAAGACGTATGCGTTCATGAAGTACTTACTGGCACCTGAAAAGCCGTCAGACAAAACCTTTGAAGAGCTTAGTAAATTAATTGGGAAGCACCTCAAACCGGCGAGCAGCATACACATGGCTCGACACCGTGAAGGACAAAGCATACCGGACTTTGTAGCGGACCTCCGGCGTTTGGCCAGCCTCTGTAAGTTCACAGACGCCTGCAGGGGGAAGATGCTAAGGGGCTTCTTTATCGAGGGTATCGGTCATGCGGGAATTTTCCGCAAGTTAATTGAGACCAAGGAATTGACCTTGGAAGCGGCAGCGTTGTTAGCTCAAACTTCTATGGCAGGGGAAGAAGAGATGAAAATGATTTACGTGCGCAATTCTGCCTCTAACGCGGCGATGGATCAGGGATTCATAAGAACATAAGAACATGAATTAGGAACAGAAGTAGGCCATCTAGCCCCTCAAGTCTGCTCCGCCATTCAACAAGATCATGGCTGATCTGGCCGTGGACTCAGCTCCATTTACCCGCCCGTTCCCCGTAACCCTTAATTCCCTTATTGGTTAAAAATCTATCTATCTGTGACTTGAATACATTCAATGAGCTCGCCTCAACTGCTTCCTTGGGTAGAGAATTCCACAGATTCACAACCCTCTGGGAGAAGAAATTCCTTCTCAACTCAGCTCCCCCGTATTTTGAGGTTGTGCCCCCTAGTTCTAGTCTCCCCGACCAGCGGAAACAACATCTCTGCCTCTATCTTGTCTATCCCTTTCATTATTTTAAATGTTTCTATAAGATCCCCCCTCATCCTTCTGAACTCCAAGGAGTAAAGACCCAGTCTACTCAATCTATCATCATAAGGTAACTCCCTCATCTCCGGAATCAGCCTCTTGAATCGTCTCTGTACCCCCTCCAAAGCTAGTATATCCTTCCTTAAGTAAGGTGACCAAAACTGCACGCAGTACTCCAGGTGCGGCCTCACCAATACCCTATACAGTTGCAGAAGGACCTCCTTGCTTTTGTACTCCATCCCTCTTGCAATGAAGGCCAACATTCCATTCGCCTTCCTGATTACCTGCTGCACCTGCAAACTAACTTTTTGGGATTCATGCACCAATGGTGGAGCAGTGGAGGCGTGGCCTAATCAGTTGGAGCTCAGCTGCAGTGAGAGGAGCAGCTACCAACCTTAGCTCCTGCCTTGGAAGGCCTGGAGAGCCCTGAGAACAGCCCAGGAGGAGAAGGATAGAAGGGGCTTCACCACCAACTTTCACCCAGAGGGAGAGGAGGAAAGCAGAAATCTTTCAACATCTTTACCTTTTCTACAAAGAGTTGGAGAGAGGGGGAAAGACCAACAACAACATCCAGTGTGGAAGGAGGGAGACGCTACTATTCTACAGGTGGGTGTATTGGTGCAGTCCCCAATAGACTTTGTTGTATCGGTGGGGGGAGGAAAGAAGACCACTGAGGGCCGGAACATCGCGGGGGGTGTGTGCGTGTGGATAGTGTGTGTGGGGGCCTTGCTTATAACTAGGCCCACACACAATTGAACCCCCCCCCCGCCCCATTGCCTAGCCTGGGGTAGCTGGAGCTACCAGGCTGAAGATTTCTTTCAATCACCCGTTAAACATCGTTGGGAGTGTGTGCCTGGGTGGCTCTAGCTGCCCCAGGTGAAGACATCTTCTCCCCTCACCCGAAGACCACCCCAAAGACTATTTGTGTTTTGCCATCTGGGGATTGCACCCACCCACAGCTGCGAGGGGAGACCTGCCCTCGCAGTTCCCCCCCCTTCCCACCCCCCTCTCTCTTTCTCTGTTACTCTCTGTTTCTCCCCTCTCTCTCTGAGAGCCCTTCCTCCCAAATTGGAAAAAAACAAAACAATTGAGACAACTGAGCAGAGGGAGCAAGGCCCCTCCCCAATTGCCAACTAGGGGAGAGGTGTGCCTCGTTAAGTGCTCCTCTGCTCAGTCATATTAAACGAGGCCAACCAAGACCATTAAGGCCTGTGACTTTGGGGTGGGTGTAGCCCTTAAAGGGACCCCGTGATGGCGACCCCATCCATGCCGGTGGCGGGGCCAGCAAGGACATATGCGCAGGCGGTGTCCACATCCACGGCACCTCCTGCGCCACCCGCTGCACTAATAACGAAGAAACACGGGGTCAAGAGCTACACTCACCCCACAATGAGCATCGAGGAGTGCGTGCGGGCGATGGCTGGGGTAGTCGGCCCCTCGGCCATTGTCGCAGCCTCCAAGATGTCTGGGAAGGCCGTGTTCTTCCTGGGGTCGGAGCGGGCAGTGTCCCTGGCCCTCGAAAAGGGGCTCACGGTGGGCGGGACGTTCCTGCCGGTGGACACCTCTCGAGGCCACCGCGCAGAGGGTCATTGTGTCAAACATCCCGCCCTTTGTTCCCGCTGAGCTCCTCCTCCCTCACCTACACCAACTGGGGGAGGTAAGGTCGGGGATCAACCCCATACCGCTCGGCCTCAGGGAGAACAGCCTGCGCCACATGTTCTCCTTCCGCCGCCAGCTCTTTGTCCGGCTGGCGCGGGAGGACACGACGGAAGGGCATTTTAACGTGGTGCACGAGGGGACTGCCTACCGCGTCTTCTGGACGTCGGACGGCGTGCGGTGCCATGCCTGTAGGGAGGTGGGGCATGTTCGTAAGAACTGCCCCGCCTCCAAGGCCGCCAAACCACCGAAGGCGGCCAAGGCTGGCGCCGCCGCCACCCCTCCCCCTAGTTGCGTCCGCGTGCCGGGAGCCGTAGGTGCACGGGCATCATCAGAGGCCTTTGTTTTCAGGGCCTCCGGCGGGGGGGAGGGAGAGCGTCCGAGCGGAAAGAAGGCGCGGAACAAGGCGAAACATCTAGAGGCGGGTCCCCTCAGTGCGCCAGAAAGTTTGACCACCGCGCTCGGCCCAACCCAGTCACCAGCGAGCGCGGGGTGCCCTGAGCCCGTGCCCGAGCCCTTGAACAACACCGCAGAGGGGCCCGGGCGCGGGCAAGAAAAGAAAAAGGGGGGGGCGGAGCGGGAGTCCTCGGCAGACATGGGGGTCTCCCTGCCTTCGCGCACCCCCAGGAACAAAAAGAGGCACCGTCCCAATGAGGCGGAGGGGGAACAACATCCCTCCGCGGAGGAGTCGGTGCCCGCCGCGTGTCCCGCGTCCCCCACCAGCGCCCCCAAGCTGCGCTGTAGGCGAGAGGAGTCTGTCCCCGGGGAGGGTGCGACAGTCGAGGCCGCCCAGCCTCTGCCTCCCGGGGATGGCGTGGAAGATCTGCCTGTCGTGGGGGGCGTGGGGATCGCGGAGGAATGCATTGCCGCCGGGCCGGGCGTCCCGGGGACTGAGGCGGGCGGGGCCGAAAATGCCGAACCTGAGCCCGCCCAGCCAATATCCAACTTCCCCCGGGATTTGCTCGACCCGGAAGAAACACAAATTATTAACAATTTTAATGACACTGTAAATGCTGAGCCGGGGGGTGGCAGCGGGGAGGGGGAGGAACACCCACCCTCGCCCCTTACTTTGGAGCTGGAGCACTTGGGGAGCCTGGGGATTTCCTATGGCCGGGTCTCTCCTTGTTCCCCGGTTCCTGGGGCGGAGGGGGAACCCCTTCCGCTGTCGTTTCCCGACCCAGCACCATTTTTAAATAAGCCCAGTGGGGACTCCTCTGCCGACGATCCTGGGGGTGGGATCGGGGCAGAGCCAGGGCCGGTTGGAGCGGCCAGGTCATTTGCCGTACCTTGTGCGGTCGATGGGCCGGCTGCTGGCGGCCACCTCCCGGAGGAGGATGGGAACTCGATGGGGGACGCGGGAGAAAATCTAGAGACCACCGCCAGCGAGGCGGTGGATCTGCTCGCGGCCGCCGCTGAGACCATCCTCATTCCTGCAAAGGAACTCCGGGACTTTTTGGCCCAGAGCCGGGGTCGCTGCGACCAAACCCGACTGGCCCTGGAAAAATGGTCCGTGCCAGAGCTGATCAAGGGGTCCGTCCGCGCCGCCGCTAAAACCTTGGCCGCGGGCGGGCCCTTGACAAAGGCGCAACACCTTGAGCAGCGCGAGCTCGAGGGACTCCTCGCTGGGCTGCGGAGGGAGTGGAGTTCAACAAAAGACTCCGCTCCCTCCCCCACAATAGGTTAAGGTAGAGGTTGCACTATGCTTTTGCCATGAAGATAACCATAGCCAGCCTCAACATCAACGGCGGCAGAGGGGCACGCCGTAGATTTGACAATTTTTTGCTCCTGCGGGAGGGGAAATATGCGGTGTGCTTCCTGCAAGAAACCCACACCGTTCCGGGAGACGAAGCCACGTGGCTCCTGGAATGGCAAGGAGAGGTCCGCATGAGCCACCTCACCGCCATTTCTAGTGGGGTGGCCATCTTGCTGGGCCCGCATTTTCAGCCGGAGATCTTGGGGGTCGAGGAGCCCGTGCCAGGCCGCTTGCTGCACGTAACGGTTCGCCTGGGGGACGTGCCGCTCCATCTCGTGAACGTGTACGCCCCTCAGCCCGGCCCGCAGCAAACGCGCTTCTTTGAAGAGGTGTCCGCTCTTCTTGGCTCCGTCGACGTCGGCGACTGCATTGTCCTCGGGGGGGGATTTTAACTGCACCCTGGAGGCGAGGGACCGCTCCGGTGCCCCGCAGTGCATGACGGCGATGGAGAAGTTGAGGGACCTGGTCGGGTCCTTCGACTTGGTGGACGTCTGGCGAAATCTCCACCCCGACTCCAGCGCCTTTACTTGGGTGAGGCCTGGAGTAGGATGGTCTAGAGTCGACCGCCTTTACGTGTCTCGGGCGTACGTTTCCTGCGTCCCGGCGGCCTCCATGCGGCCGGTGCCGTGTTCGGACCACCACCTGGTGTGGGTGGAGCTCGCTTCGCTCCGCGCGAGGACGGGGTCCGCGTACTGGCACTTTAACAACCGGCTGCTGGAGGACGTGCGGTTCCAGGACTCGTTCCGTCGATTCTGGTCCGACTGGAGAAGGAAGCAGGGGGGCTTCCCCTCCTTGAGGCTATGGTGGGACGTGGGCAAGGCTCACGTCCGCGTCTTCTGTCAAGAGTATGCGAGGGGGTCGACCAAGAGGCGGGCGGCCAGGGTCGGGCGCCTAGAAAAAGAGGTGCTCGACCTGGAATCCCGTCTCGGTCAAGTCGTCGAGGACCCGGCCCTGCGGACGGTGTACGAAGCGAAGAAGGCCGCGCTGAAGGACCTGCAGCTCGTCGGGTCCCGAGGCGCGTTCGTGAGGTCACGGATCCGGTTCCTGCGGGATCTGGACCGCGGCTCCCCCTTCTTCTACTCGCTGGAAAAAAGGCTGAGTGTCCGTAAGCAGCTCTTGACGCTGCTGGCCGACGATGGCTCTCTCGTCTCGGATCCGGAGGGCGTCAACAACAGGGCCCGTGAATATTACGGGGCTCTGTTCTCTCCGGATCCGTCCAGCGAGGAAGCGCGTAGTTTTGTGGGAGGACCTGCCGAAGGTCAGCCCGGAGGGCGCCGAAAATCTGGAAGCTCCGCTAAGCCTGGCGGAGCTGACCGGTGCCCTCGACCGGCTCTCGAGGGGAAAATCCCCGGGGCTGGACGGGCTGACCGTGGAGTTCCACAGGGCGTTCTGGGACGTCCTGGGGAGCGACTACGCGCGGGTCCTGGGGGAAAGTCTGGCGACCGGGGAGATGCCCCTCTCTTGGCGCAGGGCAGTTATCGTCCTGCTGCCTAAGAAGGGCGATCTCCGCCTCCTTAAGAACTGGCGCCCGGTCTCCCTCCTCAGCACGGACTACAAAACCTTCGCCAGGGCGATGTCTGCTCGCCTTGGTGCCGTGCTGGACCACATGATCCACCCCGACCAGTCCTACACGGTCCCGGGCCGGACAATCCACGATAACATCCATCTGGTCCGGGACCTCATCCATTATTCCCAGGAGGCTGGTCTGTCGGTCGTCTTCCTATCCCTCGACCAAGAGAAGGCGTTCGACAGGGTAGATCACGACTATCTGCTCGGAACTCTGCGCGCTTTCGGGTTCGGGACGCACTTCGTCGCCCGGATCCGACTTTTGTACGCCGCCGCGGAGTGTCTGATTAAGGTTAACGGGTCCTTGACGGCGCCCCTTCGCTTCGGGAGAGGGGTGCGCCAGGGATGCCCCATGTCCGGCCAGTTATACGCCGTCTGCGTGGAGCCTTTCCTGCGCCTCCTGCGGACGAGGTTGACGGGACTGACTCTGCAAAGGCCGGGCGTGGAGGTCGTCCTCTCGGCTTACGCCGATGACGTGCTCCTCGCGGTAGAGGATCCCGCTGACCTGCGGAGGATGCGTGAGTGCCAGGAGATTTACTCGGCCGCATCCTCCGCCAGAATCAACTGGGAAAAATGTTCCGGACTCCTGGTGGGTCAGTGGCGGGTGGACTCCCTGCCGGAGGAGCTCAGGCCTTTTGCCTGGAGCACGACCCATCTCCTCTATCTGGGAGTCTACCTTAGCCCCGACGAGGAAGCCTGGCCGGTGAACTGGCAGGAGCTGGAGGCCAAGGTCGCCGCTCGCCTAGGGCGCTGGACAGGACTGCTCCGAGTGCTGTCCTACAGGGGCCGAGCGCTAGTCATAAACCAGCTGGTGGCCGCCATGTTGTGGTACCGGCTGGTCATTTTGACCCCTCCCCCTGCGTTTGTCGCTAAGATACAGAAGAAGCTGGTGGACTTCTTCTGGAACAACAGGAAGCACTGGGTCTCTGTGGCGGTCTTGAGTCTCCCGCTTGGGGAGGGCGGTCAGTCCTTGGTGTGCGTCAGCACCCAGCTCGCGACTTTCCGTCTTCAGACCCTGCAGAGATACCTTTACGTCGAGCCCCCTCCTAGGTAGCGTGCTCTGGCGACGTATTTCTTCTGCCAGCAGCACGGCCTCAACTACGACACGCAGCTCCTGTTTGTGAGTGTGGGGGGGCGTCAGGGCCACCCTCCGGGAGCTGCCTGTCTTTTACAAGGAACTCATCAGGGTCTGGAACAAAGTCTCCACCAAGCGCAGCTCTCCGCCGGCTGGAGTGGCGGCTGTCCTGCAGGAGCCGCTGCTCGGGAATCCGTACCTCCACGACCGAGGTTTTATGTGGCGGTCGGACGAGAGGGCTGTGGCTGGTGAGGTGACAAAGGTCAGGGACCTGCTCGATGGCGGAGGAGCGGGCTGGATGACGCCAGACACGCTGGCGCGGCGCCTAAATTCACCCGACGTCAGCCGCGCGGCCGAAGCCATCGAGTCGCTAAAAACAGCTCTGGACCCCGACTCCGTTAGGTGCATCGAGGAGGCTCAAGCACGTGGGGCGATCCCGTCCGAACTGACCCCCGTCCGGACGGAATTCCTCATCGGCGCCAAACCCCGGAACCTCCCTCGGGGGCCGGCGCCTCACAACTTGAGCCGCCTCGGGGAAATCCCCTCCGTGCCTTTCAGTTCCGCGCGGAGGGGTTTCCTGTACGGGCTGTTCCTGCACACTCTCAACTTTGCCATCCTCGCCTGCCGTCCGGACACGCCATGGTGTACCATCTTGCCGTCCGGAGGAGGCGGGGGTCCCCGATGGAGGGCACTCTACGCAGGGGTCCTCCCACTTTTCATCGGGGACTTGGCCTGGAGGGTGGTGCACGGAGCAGTGCCGTGCAATAAATTTTTAAGCCGGTTCACGGACTCCCAGGCCGCCTGCAATTTCTGTGGTCTGGAGGAGTCCGTGTTCCATGTTTTTATTGAGTGCACGAGGTTGCAGCGCCTGTTCCACTATTTGAAGGGGCTGCTCCTGAAATTCTGGCTGCACTTCAGTCCCACTCTCCTGATCTTTGGGCACCCTGTGCGGAGGGGAGCGGGTAGGTCCGAGGGCCTCCTCGTAGGACTGCTCCTGGGCACGGCCAAGGGTGCCATCAGCCGGTCCAGGCAGCGGGCGGTCGAGGGGGTCATTCAACCTGACTGCCTGCCTCTCTTCCGCTCTTACATCCGGTCCAGGGTGTCCTTGGAGTTGGAGCACGCGGTGTCCACCGGTACGCTCGCGGCCTTCCGCGAGAGGTGGGCACCGGAGGGACTGGAGTGCATCATCACGCCCGGCAACCAAATTTTAATTTGATTTTACGTTTTAAAGTTTAATTTGTTTTAATTGCCGGTGCTTTTAGTGTCCCCCTCTCCTTTTATAGGGGGCACTGGAAAAAGGAAAAAAAATTGATTTTAGTGCCCAAAAAAAAACCAAAAAAAAAAGAAAAGAAAAAAAGGAAAAAAAGGGCCTTGTAAATGTCTGGTGTGTCATCCAGGTCGGGTGGCACGGATAAATGTTTTATGTTTTGCAGGTCGACTCTAAAAGAGTTTCATGCACAAGAACCCCCAGGTCCCTCTGCACCGCAGCATGTTGTAATTTCTCCCCATTCAAATAATATTCCCCTTTACTGTTTTTTTTCCCAAGGTGGATGACCTCACACTTTCCGACATTGTATTCCATCTGCCAAACCTTCGCCCATTCGCTTAACCTATCCAAATCTCTTTGCAGCCTCTCTGTGTCCTCTACACAACCCGCTTTCCCACTAATCTTAGTGTCATCTGCAAATTTTGTTACACTACACTCTGTCCCCTCTTCCAGGTCATCTAAGTATATTGTAAACAGTTGTGGTCCCAGCACCGATCCCTGTGGCACACCACTAACCACTGATTTCCAACCCAAAAAGGACCCAGTTATCCCGACTCTCTGCTTTCTGTTCGCCAGCCAATTCTCTATCCATGCTAATACATTTCCTCTGACTCTGCGTACCCTTATCTTCTGCAGTAACCTTTTGTGTGGCACCTTATTGAATGCCTTTTGAAAATCTAAATACACCACATCCATCGGTACACCTCTATCCACCATGCTCATTATATCCTCAAAGAATTCCAGTAAATTAGTTGAACATGATTTCCCCGTCATGAATCCATGATTGCACTATTCCTATCTAGATGTCCCGCTATTTCTTCCTTAATGATAGTTTCAAGCATTTTCCCCACTACAGATGTTAAACTAACCGGCCTATAGTTACCTGCCTTTTGTCTGCCCCCTTTTTTAAACAGAGGCGTTACATTAGCTGTTTTCCAATCCGCTGGTACCTCCCCAGAGTCCAGAGACTTTTGGTAGATTATAACGAATGCATCTGCAATAACCTCCGCCATCTCTTTTAATACCCTGGGATGCATTTCATCAGGACCAGAGGACTTGTCTACCTTGAGTCCCATTAGCCTGTCCAGCACTACCCCCCTAGTGATAGTGATTGTCTCAAGGTCCTCCCTTCCCACATTCCTGTGACGTGCAATTTTTGGCATGGTTTTTGTGTCTTCCACTGTGAAGACCGAAGCAAAATAATTGTTTAAGGTCTCAGCCATTTCCACATTTCCCATTATTAAATCCCCCTTCTCATCTTCTAAGGGACCAACATTTACTTTAGTCACTCTTTTCCGTTTTATATATCTGTAAAAGCTTTTACTATCCGTTTTTATGTTTTGCGCAAGTTTACCTTCGTAATCTATCTTTCCTTTCTTTATTGCTTTCTTAGTCATTCTTTGCTGTCGTTTAAAATTTTCCCAATCTTCTATTTTCCCACTAACCTTGGCCACCTTATACGCATTGGTTTTTAATTTGATACTCTCCTTTATTTCCTTGGTTATCCACGGCTGGTTATCCCTTCTCTTACCGCCCTTCTTTTTCACTGGAATATATTTTTGTTGAGCACTATGAAAGAGCTCCTTAAAAGTCCTCCACTGTTCCTCAATTGTGCCACCATTTAGTCTGTGTTTCCAGTCTACTTTAGCCAACTCTGCCCTCATCCCACTGTAGTCCCCTTTGTTTCAGCATAGTACGCTCGTTTGAGACACTACTTCCTCATCCTCAATCTGTATTACAAATTCAACCATACTGTGATCACTCAGTATCTTTTACTAGGAGATCGTTTATTATTCCTGCCTCATTACACAGGACCAGATCTAAGATAGCTTGCTCCCTTGTAGGTTCTGTAACATACTGTTCTAAGAAACAATCCCGTATGCATTCTATGAATTCCTCCTCCAGGCTACCCCGTGCGATTTGATTTGATTCAACATCATCAATGCTACTCAAAGCCCCGCAGGCAAGCAGGGGCAGTCCGACATTTACCAGGCAGCAATAGACCCCAGAGCAGGACCTCAATAGAGACAATGGTAGGCTGAACGGACGTTCATGCAATCACAGTGGACAATGCAACCCAGGATGGGGCCATTGACACCCACTAATAGGGTACTTAAGAGCAGTCAAAGGGACAGTCAGCGCGGAACTCCTGGCCATAGTTCCTTTGTCCCCAACAATGGAAACTTTAATTCATGCTGGAGGTGTGGGGGAAAACACTCAGCCAGAGCTTGCAGATTCGAACAGTTTGTCTGCAGAAACTGCAATCTCAGTGGCCATTTAGCTCGAATGTGCAGAAAACCTGCAACCAGACTAATATACGAGGCAGATGCACCAGAAGAGGGTTCTGTGAGGTAGGATGACTTTTGGGGCAAATCAATGGATGCCGAGGTTCAGCGAGTCCATGCGGCGAATATTCATAGTTCATACAACAAAACGCCACCAATGATGATGAGGGTTTTGTTGAATGGTATCCCAGTATGCATGGAGCTGGACACTGGGGCCAGCCAGTCACTCATGGGCATTCAGCAATTTGAGAAGCTATGGCCACTCAAAGCCAATAGATACAAATTAGAACGCATTGAGACACAATTACGGACTTACACCAAAGAAATCATTCCGGTGCTAGACAGTGCAATGATGGATGTCACACACAATGGGTTAGTGAACCGGCTGCCACTCTGGATTGTCCCGGGCAATGGTCCCGCACTGTTGGGGAGGAGCTGGTTAGCCGAGATGAACTGGAAATGGGGGGATGTTCACGCAATGCCCTCGGTGGAGTGAAGTTCGTGCTCACAAGTCCTACAACAATTCAAGTCACTATTCCAACCGGGCGTCGGGACTTTCAAAGGCACTAAAGTAGTGATACACATCACCCTGGATGCCAGGCCAGTGCACCACAAAGCCAGAGCGGTGCCGTATGTGATGCGGGGAAAAATCGAGAGCGAATTGGACCGGCTGTTGCGAGAGGGTATCATCTCGCCTGTTGAATTCAGCGACTGGGCGAGCCCCATCATTCCCGCTCTAAAAGTGGATGGCTCTGTCAGGATCTGTGGCAGCTACAAGGCCATCATCAATCCGGTGCAAGACCAATACCCGCTCCCAAGAGCGGAGGACCTCTTTGCCACGCTGGCAGGCGGCAAGCTGTTCACCAAGTTGGACCTCACTTCAGCCTATATGTCCCAGGAACTGGCCGCCGAATCCAAACTACTGACCACCATCACCACGCACAAGGGACTGTTCGTTTATAACAGGTGCCGGTTTGACATTCGATCAGCAGCCGCGATTTTTCAACGTAACATGGAAAGCCTGCTTAAATACATTCCGGGAACGATTGTATTCCAGGACGGCATCCTCATCACGGGGCGAGACACCGAGGAACACCTCCACAACCTGGAGGAGGTGCTACGCCGACTGGACCAGGAAGGCCTGCGACTCAATAAGTCTAAATGCATGTTCTTAGCTCCCGAGGTTGAGTTTCTGGGCAGGAGGATTGCTGCAGATGGGATTCGGCCCACCGAATCCAAAACAGAGGCGATTCGACGAGCACCCAGACCCTGCAACACATCGGAGCTGCGATCATTCCTGGGACTGTTGAACTATTTCGGGAACTTTCTGCCGAACTTGAGCACGTTGTTGGAGCTGCTACACATGCTCCTGCGTAAAGGTTGCGATTGGTTTTGGGGGGACTGTCAGGAACGGGCTTTTGATCGGGCGCGAAACCTACTTTGTTCAAACAAGATGTTGATCCTGTTCGACCCCTGTAAACGTTTAGTTCTGACATGTGATGCATCGTCCTATGGGATTGGGTGCGTGTTGCAGCATGGTAATGCTGAAGGTCAGCTACAACCTGTGGCTTATGCCTCCAAGTTGCTCTCTCAAGCAGAACGGGGCTATGAGATGGTCGAGAAGGAAGCACTTGCATGTGTCTATGGTGTAAAAATAAATGCATCAGTACCTCTTCGGTAGGAAGTTTGAATTAGAGACGGACCACAAGCCACTCACATCCCTGTTGTCAGACAGCAAGGCTGTCAATGCCAACGCATCAGCTCTCATACAGCGGTGGGCTTTCACGCTAGCTGCTTATGACTACTCCATCCGGCACCGGCCCGGCACTGAAAACTGTGCTCACGCGCTCAGCAGGCTTCCACTGGCCACCACCGAGGGGGCAGCTGAGCAAAGCGCTGAGATGGTCATGGCTGTCGATGCCTTTGACAGTGCAGGCTCCCCCATCACAGCTCACCAGATCAAAATCTGGACAAACAGAGATCCCTTCCTATCCTTGATTAAGAAATGTGTCCTGACTGGGGATTGGGCGCCCGCACACGGAGCATGCCCTGAGGAGGTCAGACCATTCCACAGGCGGATGGATGAGCTGTCCATCCAAGCTGACTGCCTACTATGGGGCAGCCAGGTAGTCATGCCCCAGAAGGGCAGGGAGGCATTCATCAGGGAACTCCACAGCGAGCACCCAGGCATTGTGATGATGAAGGTCATTGCCCGGTCACACGTTTGGTGGCCTGGAATTGATTCAGACCTGGAACACTGTGTTCGCAGGTGCACGACCTGTGTCCAGCTGGGTAATGCCCCCAGGGAGGCCCCGCTCAGCCCGTGGCCTTGGCCCACCAAGCCATGGTCACGCATTCACGTTGACTACGCGGGCCTGTTCATGGGGAAGATGTTCCTCATTGTAGTAGATGCGTACTCAAAATGGATCGAGTGCATCATCCTGAATTCATGCACGTCATCCATCACCGTGGAAAGCCTACGTGCGATCTTTGCAACCCATGGCTTGCTGGACATCCTGGTTAGTGACAATGGCCCGTGTTTCATGAGCTATGAATTCCGGGAGTTTATGTCGGGCAATGGCATCAACCACGTCAGGACTGCGCCCTTCAAGCCGGCCTCCAATGGCCAGGTGGAGCGGGCAGTCCAAATCATTAAGCAAGGTATGCTCAGGATTCAAGGACCCTCCCTACAATGCCGCCTATCGCGTCTCCTGCTGGCATATAGATCCCGCCCGCACTCGCTCACGGGGGTCCCGCCCACAGAGCTACTCATGAAACGGACACTCAAAACTCGGTTGTCCCTCATCCACCCAGTCCTGACCGACATAGTTGAGGGCAAGCGCAAGTCACAAAATGAGTACCATGACCGTAATTCAAGGGGGAGATGTATAGAAATAAATGATCCTATATTCGTCCTCAATCACGTCATCGGGCCCAAATGGCTTGAGGGTACTGTTATTGACAAAGAGGGGAATAGGTTCATCGTGGTAAAACTCAACAATGGCCAGATATGCCGTAAGGATCTGGACCAAGTAAAAAAAAAGGTTCAGCATGGACACGGAGGAACCTGAAGAAGACCATGAGATGGAGCTCACACTACCACCAGCGAACGTGCAACAAGAGCAATCAGAAGAATGCACAGTCCCTGAGGTCAGCCCGGACAGGCCGGAATCACCACACGTGACAGACACTCACGTCAGTGTCCAACAACCAGAGCCCCCCAACTGCGGCGCTCCACGAGGGAGCGTAGATCACCTGAAAGACTAAACCTATGATCCTAGTAAGACTTTGGGGTGGGGAAAGTGATGTCATGTTTGTAACTACAATGTAACACCACTGTATTACTGTATACACTCAACTTAGATGCACACCTTGACCACAGGGGGTGAACTTGTGGGAGACACTCCTTACCTGATCACACAGGTATATAAAAGGAGGTCCCATGCAGGGTCATCACTTCTGGAGTCCTGTAATAAAGAGTAAGGTCACAGAGTGGCCTTGTCCCTGGAATGTGCCTTGTGTGGTTTCATGCTGTAGAATACGGACTTTACAGTGTGACTGTGATATCTGCCGACAGTAGCCTATGAAGGAGGCCATCATGGCCGATTCCAATGACAAAGACATCCCGTAGCACTTTGGTGAGGTGGTCGCCGAAATCACATGGTGCCTGAGGTCTGCAGCATATTTTGCGATTTCCTGGTCTTCGGGCCGTCTGGCTGTGAGGATGTTCTCCTTGGGCTTGAGTTGCTCATGGATCAGTGTTACGAGCTCCTCGTACGTCTTGGTCGTTGCCTTCGCTGGTGCCAGCCAGTCCCTGACGAGGCCATAGACGGTGGGCCCACAACTGGTTAGCAGGATAGCTCTGCGCTTGCCAGCCAGTGTGGCCGGGTTGTCTCCTGCCAGGTTGTTTGCTGTGAAGAAATGGTCAAGCCTCTCCACAAAGGTGTCCCAATCATCACCATCGGCGAACTGCTGCAATGTACCAAGGGTAGCCATTTTCGCGTGAAAGTCCGTAATCTTGTCGCCAATTGTTATGTCCTTGGATGCTCTGATAATGACTCCGCGAGGCAATGTATTGTACTTGAACTGTAGTGACCTTAGTCCTTTATTGATAACTCCAGATTGAGGATCACACCTGGTGGACTGCCTTTTATACTAGGCCAGGCACACCTGTACAGGTAACCTATAAGTCTCCCACTGCTGTGCCCTCTGGTGGCACACCTTGTGATAGTACAAACAGTAGCCATGTAAGATACATGAGAGGTACGCTCATGGCCTTCCGTGAGAGGTCGGCGCTGGAGGGACTGGAGTGCATCATCACCCCGGCAACCAAATTTTAATTTGATCCATTAAAGTTTAAAGTTTAATTTGTTAATCTGTCGGTTTTAGTGCCCCCTTTAATCAAGATTGAGGATCACACCTGGTGGACTGCCTTTTATACGAGGCCAGGCACACCTGTACAGGTAACCTATAAGTCTCCCACTGCTGTGTCCTCTGGTGGCACATCTTGTGATAGTACAAACAGTAGCCATGTAAGATACATGAGAGGTACGATTATTGATCCAATAAAATAATTGAAGCCGAACCAGTGTTTTATAAATAATAAAAATAGAAAATGCTGGATATCTCAGCGGGTCAGGCAGCATCTGGGGGGAGAAACAGAGTCAACCTTTTGGGTCTTTGACCCTTCTTCACAACTAGAAAAGTTCGAAATGTAACAGATTCTTAAGGAAGTGCAGTGGCAGTGAAAGGGGGAGGGGAGGAAAGAACAAAGGGAAGATCTGTGATAGGGTGGAAGGGAGGAGTGAGACAGCTACCTGAACTACACTTCCCGCATCCTGTAAGGACTCCATTCCATTCTCCCAGTGTCTCCGCCTCCATCACATCTGTTCTGACGATGCCACCTTCCACACTAGTGCCTCTGATATGTCTTCCTTTTTCCTCAACCGAGGATTCCCCTCCGCCATGGTTAACACGGCCTTCGACCGTGTCCATTCCAGAATCCGCAGTATTTTGCTTTTGCATCAGTGTTTTCTAAAGGTTCATCATAACTTCCTTGCTTTTGTACTCTATGCCTCTGTTTATGAAACCCAGGATCCTGTAAGCTTTTTTAACCGCTTTCTCAATCTGCGCTGCCAGCTTCAACGATTTGTGCACGTACACCCCTAGGTCTTTCTGTTCCTGCACCCCTTCAGAATTGTACCGTTTAGTTTATATTGCCTCTCCTTGTTCTTCCACCAAAATGTATCACTTTGCACTTTTCTGTGTTAAATTTCATCTGCCACGTGTCAGCCCATTCCACCAGCCTGTCTATGCCCTCTCGAAGTCTATCACTATCCTCAGCAATGTTCACTATACTTCCAAGTTTTGTGTCATCTGCAAATTTTGAAAATGAGCCCTTTACACCTAAGTCTAAGTCGTAAATATATATTTAAAAGACAAAATACTGTGGATGCTGGAAATCTGAAGTATAAACAGAAAATTCTGGAAATACTCAGCAAGTCAGGCAGCATCTGTGAAGAGAGAAGTAGAGTTAGAGTTTCAGGTCTGTGACCTTTTGTCGTAACTAGAAAAAGTTACAGATCTAACAGTTTTTAAGCAAGCACAGAGGCAGGGTAAGTGGGGGAAAGGAGGAAAGAACAAAAGGGAAGGTCTGTGATAGGATGGAAGTATAACAATTTATAAATAACATCTTATTTGTCATTGTACATACCCAGTCAGCCACTTTGGCTTTTTCTTACATTTCCTTCTTTTGATTTTGGGTACATGTTTGTTTTCCACATTTTTAATCTTATTTTTAAAAACTTTCCATTTATATTCAAAGTCGATCACATCATCACCGAGGAGGGTTAGCCAATTTACCTGTTCCAAATCATCTGCCATTTTTGAGAAGTTTGCCCTTCTGAAATCCGGTATGAGTTGCAGGTTCTCAGTACCTTTAGTTCTACTAGTCAATTGGAGCCATATAATGTTATGATCACTGGTGCCCAGATATTCCCCACCTGGAGGCCTGATACGAGGTCAGGCTCACTATTAAATACCAGATCCAATATATGATTTCCCCATGTTACTTCATTAACACGTTGAGTCAGGAAACAGTCTTGTATGTTTTCAATAAATTTTTCATCTGCATTGCCCACCACAACAGAAGGTAAACCACCACAACAAGAGGTAAACTATGGTTGGGGGATTATGAGGTTGGAGGCTGTGGGTGGGAAGATCCCCAAAGGAGAGGAGGTCAGTGACGGTCTGGGAAATGATGGTTTGATGTTCGGTCATTATCATAGGCAGTCCCTCAAAGCGAGGATGACTTGCTTCCTTGCCAAAAAGGGATGAGTTCACAGGTGTTTCAATGAAGGACCTAATATTCCAGATTCCGAACTACATCTTGAAGGATGGAAGATGCCTGTGCGTGGATCTTTTTAATGTGTGGTGGCCGTTGCACACCAGCCACCACACGGGCTTGACAGAGCTAGGTCTTGGTCCAGTGGCAAGGATTATCCAAGACGACTGGAGACCAGCTCTGCTGCACGGACCTAGTGCGCACACACATCGCAGTGTATGCTGGCCCGCGTTCGGTAGTGGAGTCATGGTCCAGGGGGAGGTAGGAGGAGGTGTCAGAGAGTTGCCATTCAGCCTCTGGAAGGTAGAGGTCGGTTCGCCAAACAACAACAGCGCCCCCCTTGTCAGCAGGTTTAATGGCAATGTCAGGGTTGGACCTGAGAGAACCGAGTGCTGCAAGTTCAGAGAGAGGTAGGTTACAGTGAGTGAGAGGGATCAGAGAAATTGAGATAGCCAATGTCACGCCAGCACTTCCTAATGAGAAGATCTGGAGAGCATAAGAGGCCAGAGGGAGGGGTCTAGGTGGAATAAGAATTCTGAAGACGGGAGAAAGGGGATTGGTGAATACATAAATATTTTAATGTGACTCTGGGAGGAGCTCTTCAGCCACAGGGAGAAGACGGTTGAGGAGCATTCTTGCAATAACTTTCCCAGTGGCCGACAGGAGGGAGATTCCTCTGTAGTTGTCACAGTCGCCTGAGGAAAAGAGTGTTTGAAGACCAGGACCTCAAATCTGGCACCAAGCTTATGGCCTATAGGGCAGTAGTGATACCTGCCCTCCTATATAGTTCAGAGACATGAACTATATACAGCAGACACCTCAAAGCACTGGAGAAGTACCACCAGCGCTGCCTCCGCAAGATCCTGCTAAATCCACTGGGAGGATAGATGCACCAACGTCAGTGTTCTCACTCAGGCCAACATCCCCAACATCGAAGCACTGACCATGCTCGATCAGCTCCGATGGACGGGCCACATCGTCTGCATGCCCGACACAAGACTCCCGAAGCAAGTGCTCTACTCGGAACTCCTACACAGCAAGCAAACCCCAGGTGGGCAGAGGAAACGTTTCACGGACACCCTCAAAGCCGCCTTGATAAAATGTAACATCCTCACCGGCTCCTGGGAATCCCTGGCCCAAGACCTCCCAAAGTGGAGGAAGAGCATCTGGGAGGACGCTGAGCACCTCGAGTCTTGTCGCCGAGAGCATGCAGAAATCAAGTGCAGACAGCAGAAGGAGCTTGCGGCAAACCCGACTCCCCACCCACCCTTTCCTTCAATCACTCTCTGCCCCACCTATTACAGAGACTGTAATTCCCATATTGGACTGTTCAGTCACCTGAGAACACACTTTCAGAGTGGAAACAAGTCTTCCTCGATTTCGAAGGACTGCCTATGATGATGATGATATTTAATGTATTTATTTCTATCACACATTTCCTTTGCCATCTTTTCATCCATTGTTCTTAGGGAACCGCTTTTTTGGGTGGGATAGCATGGGCTATGGATCAATAAGTGGAAATTTCATCTAGGCCGATTAGGTGGAAGAATCTGTTTTTCCCTATTGACGTAGCGAGGAATTGGAATTTGGGTTGGATGCCAATTTATAGTGAACGGGCAATGACCAAAGGTCTGACATCACTGCAAATCATTAATATTATGTTGTATAAATAATTCCAGTTCCCGTTTTGTTTTATATGCTGCTCCCTCGCAATCACCCCAACAGATGCAATGCGTAAACATTTTATAAACAGATACACAGGACGGTACATTTAGAGGTTCACTCCACATCCACTCATGTTATTGGTCTCAAACTGTTATCCCAATCGTGTTCTCTGTTATCCCAATTGCCTTTTCAGGAGGTCGATCTCCGTCGTAGCATATGTTTTAAGACTGGATTGCTTGTACCTGACTGCTAATTTGGGAGAATCTATGCTGTACTCCACTGCTGCTGCTGCATAGTGCCTGAGTGGCATTCATGCAGGTTCAGTCTCGAATGGGCCTGGACACAGCCCCTATCCCCGCGCCCCCCATCCAGGTCCAATGCCTGCATTTTTGGCATGCTCTGTCTTTCAAATCCTGCAATGCTCATTACTAGTCACTAGAGGGTGAGCTATGACTTGTGTGCTGAACTGAGTGTTACAAACCTGGCACTGCAACATTACTACACAATACAAGGTACATAGCCTGGCAAAAAGTTTTCGGACTTGAATGAATACTAACCAGCTCAGATTCTGGACCTGCGTGACTTTAGAAACACACACAAAAAAGTCTTCTTTCTGGGTCTCCCTAATGTGCTATCAGTTCTGCATTATCATTGTAAAGGTCACTCGACCAAGAAACACCAAGACTGATTCGACGAGAACAACCACGAGATCCAGGAGCTAATAAACCGCTCGCGCAAGGCATTCTTGGACTGGAAACAGCAACACAACTCGAGAGCAAGAAAGCAGCTCTACAGATGTCTGAAGGCCGAGGTCCAACAAAAAACTTGTGACCTAAAGAATAGATGGTGGGTGGAGAAAGCGCAGGAGATCCAGCATCTAGCCGACAATCACGAAATGTGTGGATTCTTCAGTGCAGTCAAGACCACCTATGGCCCAAGCACCCAAGGCCCTACCCCATTGCTGGCCAAGGACAGAGAGGCAGTCAGTGCTCGCTGGAAGGAGCACTTCGAAGGTCTCCTCAACCGAGACTCTGTCGTCGACATGAGTGTCCATGACTCCATCTCGCAACATGCTACTCGCCACCACCTCAGCACAACCCCAGCCCGGCATGAGATAGAAAAGGCCATCCGTCAACTGAAAGACAACAAGGCCTCAAGAGCAGATGGAATCCCCGCCGAATCACTAAAACATGGCTGAGAAGCACTTTTGGCGTGAATACACCATCTCATTTCTCTCATCTGGAAGGAGGAGAGCATGCTTGGGGATCCCAGAGACACGGTAATCGTGACCATCTTCAAGAAAGGCGACAAGTCCGATTGCGGTAACTACAGAGGAATTTCCCTGCTGTTTGCCACAGGGAAAATCATCGCAAAAATCCTCCTCAATCGCCTTCTCCCAGTGACTGAAGAGCTCCTCCCAGTCGCAATGCGGATTCCGCCCACTAAGAGGCACAATGGACATGATCTTCACCGTGCAGCAAATCCAAGAGAAATGCAGGGAACAGCACCAACCCCTGTACATGGCCTTCTTTGACCTCACAAAGGCCTCCGACACTCAACCGTGAGGGATTATGGAGTGTGCTCTTCAAATTTGGCTGCCCCCAAATGTTTGTCACCATCCTTCGCCTGCTTCACGACGACATGCAAGCCGTGATCCTGACCAACGGATCCACACACCCAATTCACAACCGGATCGGGGTCAAGCAAAGCTGTGTCATTGCACTAATGCTCTTCTCGATCTTCCTTGCTGCAATGCTCCATCTCACCCTCAGTAAGCTCCCCGCTGGAGTGGAGCTAATCTACAAAACAAACGGGAAACTGTTCAATCTCCACTGCCTCCGGGCTAGATCCAACGTCATCCCATCCTCTCTCATTGAATTACAGTACGCAGATGACGCCTGCGTCTGCGCACACTCGGAGGCCGAACTCCAAGCCATCGTCAACGTCTTCACCGAAGCATACGAGAGCATGGGCCTTACACTAAACATCCATAAGACAAGGTCCTCTACCAACCTGCCCCTGCCTCGCAACACTGCTTCACGCTTATCAAAATCCACAACGAGGCCTTGGACAACGTGGACCATTTTCCATATCTTGGGAGCCTACTGTCAACAAGGGCATTGTGCCAGTGCAGCCTTTGGTCGCCTGAGGAAAAGAGTGTTTGAAGACCAGGACCTCAAACCCAGCATCAAGCTCATGATCTACAGAGCAGTAGTGATACCTGCCCTCCTATATGCCTCAGAGACATGGACTATGTACAGCAGGCACCTCAAAGCACTGGAGAAGTACCACCAATGCTGGGTCCGCAAGATCCTGGCAGGATAGGTGCACCAACATCAGTGTCCTCGCTCAGGCCAACATCCCCAGCATCGAAGCACACTCGATCAACTCCGTTAGGTGGGCCATGTCATCCGCATGCCCGATACGAGACTCCCAAAACAAGCACTCTACTCGGAGCTCTGACATGGCAAGCGAGCCCCAGGTTGGCAGAGGAAACGCTTCAAGGACACACTCAAAGCCTTCTTGAAAAAGTGCAACATCCCCACTGACACCTGGGAATCCCCGCCACAAAGTGGAGGAAAAGCATCCAGGAAGGCGCCGAACATCTCGAGTCTCTACGCCAAGAGCAAGCTGAAGCCAAGCGTAAACAGCAGAAGGAGCACACGGCAACCCAGGCTCCCCACCCACCCGTTCCTTCAACCACCATCTGCCCCACCTGTGACAGAGACTGTTGGTTCCATATAGGACTCATCAGTCACGAGAACTCATTTTTAGTGTGGAAGCAAGTCATCCTCGACTCCGAGGGACTGCCGAAGAAGAATACGAATGTTTTCTCCTCCTTTCTTTCACAGCCAGTCAGACTATAAAGAAAGAGAGATTCAAAAAAAGAGAGAAAACACACAGAGAGAAAAAGAGGATAAGGAAAAGAAATGAAGAGATAGAAAATATTAATGTCCCCTGTGGCTAACGTGATGGAATTTACTGCTTTAACAGTATAGTTTTGACAGAGTTGATGCCTCAAATAGACATCTCATTATTGAAAAGGCTGTTGTTTTACTTTCTGCTGGTATGTTCAACACCAATTCCTGGCTGAGTCCAAATTTCTTTCAGTTAACGTCAATAAAATCAAAGCCATCTTTTTCAGCTCCTGTCAGCACCTGTGCCACTGGCTCCAACTCCATCAACCTCCCCACTTGTCCACTCAGGCTAAATCCACTGGTGCGCAAATTGACACCCTGTGATTAGTTTTATAGCCAGACTAATGCAGAACCACATTCTTCCACTTCCAAAATCATCATCATCATAGGCAGTCTCTCGGAATTGAGGAAGACTTGCTTCCACTCCTAAAGTGAGTTCTTTGGTGGCTGAACAGTCCAACACGAGAGCCACCGACCCTGTCACAGGTGGGACAGATATTCATCGGGGGAAGGTGGTGGTGGGACTGATTTGACACACGCTCCTTCTGCTACCTGCGCCTGACCTCTTCACGCTAGCAGCGTTGAGTTTCTAAGAGCTCAACGCCCTCCCGGATTTTCTCCACCTCGGTCAGTCTTCAGCCAGGGTCTCCCAGGTGTCAGCGGTGATGTCGCGCTTCATCAGGGAGTCTTTGAGGGTGTCCTTGTTACGTTTCTGCTGTCCACCTTTGGCTCGTTTGCCATGAAGGAGCTGATCGAGTGTGGTTAATGCTTCAATGCTGGGCGAGGACACTGATGTTGGTGCGTCTGTCCTCCCAGGGTATTTGTAGGATCTTGCGGAGACATCGTTGGTGATATATCTCCAGCAACTTGATGTGTCTTCTGTATATCGTCAATGCCTCCAATCCATACAGGAGAGCGGGCATTACTACAGCCCTGCAGACCATGAGCTTGGTGGTAGGTTTGAGGGCCTGGTCTTTGAACATTCTTTTCCTCAGACGGCCGAAGGCTGCACTGGCGCACGGGAGGCGATGTTGAATCTCCGCATCAACGTCTGCCTTTGTTGACAAGAGGCTGCCGAGGTATGGGAAGTGGTCCACGTTGTCGAGGGTCACACCGTGAATCTTGATGACTGGGGAGCAGTGCTGTGCGGTGAGGACAGGCTGGTGGAGGACCTTTGTCTTACGGATGTATATCCTGGAGTGCAGCCTCAGAGTGTGCGCAGACGCAGGCGTCGTCCGCATACTGCAGTTCAACGACAGAGGTTTAGATGATCTTGTGCCTGGCCTGGAGGCAGCGTAGGTTAAGCAGCTTCCCACTAGTTCTGTAGATTAGTTCCACTCCAGCGGGGAGCTTGTTGACAGTGAGGTGGAGCATGGCAGCGAGGAAGATTGAGAAGAGGATTGGAGCGATGACGCAGCCCTGTTTGACCCGGTCCGGACGTTGATTGGGTCTGTAATGGATCCACTGGTAAGGATCATGGCCTGCATGTCATCGTGGAGCAGGTGAAGGATGTTGACAAACTTTCGGGGGCATCCAAAATGGAGGAGGACGTTCCATAAGCTCTCACGGTCGACAGTGTCAAAGACCTTTGTAAAATTGACACTCTGTGATTAGTTTTATAGCCAGACCATTGCAGAACCACATTCTTCCACTTCCAAAATATTACCCATGTGATTCCCATACTATGTGGTTGACTCTTAATGCACTGTGAGGTAACCTAGCAAACCTCTTAGTTAAGAAAACAATTGCTGCGATGAAGAAGGCCTGTCACCACCTTCTTGATACAATTCAGATAGGCAAAAAATGCAGCATTACCATTCTTGACTACATCCCAAGTTCACATTTTTTTAAATGCAGCGTTCATTACCTCAAGCATTGACCTTCCATATGGTGCTTGCTGGTCTTCCCTCCTCCACCCTTCACAAACTTCAGCTAATCTATGGTTTAGGTTCTCTCCTCCACAAACAGTAACACAACCATCCCCTGCTCTTTGTTGAGCCGCACTGGTTCAATGTGCCCCAGCGAATTGACTTCAAGTTCCTTGCCCTCAACTAGAAATCATTTCATTGCCTCACTGCACCCAATCCAACAGCAGTATGTCCCAGCCCACACCCTCTGTTCCTCTGACTGAATTACTACTCATACTTGTTCCCTCTGATCCAGTATCAGAGGCCTATCATTCAATTACGACACCCCTGCCCTCTGAAGTATACCCCCAAAACCAACTTGCCTTGCTACATCCCTGTTCCCTTCAAAATCCCCCTCAACTTTTTTCTCTTTGACTATCTCCCCGCCTCCCACTTCTAAATGTCCACTTTTTCCTCTGTTAAGTATTCTGCATCATTTTCTTTTTTGTGAGGAATGCTACACAAATGCAATCTGTCGTTTAAAATTTTACATAAAGGATTTGTTCAGTGTTGCCTGCTCTTCCCAGAACTTTATCTTTTGAATGTCACTTTGTTTCTTTAGTTTAAGGTTGTGGAGCCAAGAGTCTGAATAACGGTAACAGCAACAATTTAAATTTATATAGCACTTTTAATGTAAAGTAACACCCCAAGGCGCTTCACAAATAGGCACAAGAAAAACAAAATTCAAGCCAGGAAATCAGAGATGAGGAAATAAAAACATGAAATGCTGGAAATGCTCAGCAGGTCAGGCAGCATCTGTGGAGAAAGAAAAACAGAGTTAACATTTCAGGTCGATGACCTTTTGTCAGAACTGGAAAAAGTTAAAGATTTAACAGTTTTTAAGCAAATACAGAGGCTGGGGAAGAAGGAGGATGAGAGTTTTTTGAAAGCCGGGATCTTTTAAAAGGTGGTTTTAAAAGGTGGAGAGAAAATGGAGAATGGTTTAGGGAGGGAGTTGGAAAGATTAGGTCCAACGTAGTTGAAAACTCCGCAAAAAGATTCAACAGAAGGTCGTAGTTAGACTAACAGAGCTGCATATCTTGTATTTGCTTGGCTATGTCCCTGCTTGGGATTGAGGTAGGGAGAAGTAACCCTCTGAAAAAAGCAGAAATTATTTGGTGGCATACAAGGTCTGCTTATTGAGCCCCATTCATCCAGTTCCATACAGCGACACATTTATTAAAAACTGAAAAACACAAAATAGTCCCTGTATTACAAAAATGTTTTTTCCTTTTAGGTTCAAACAAAAGCCTTGAAGATGGTACTGGCTCTCATGTTGATTACATTAATTATAAAAGCAACAACTCTGTCTTGCTTTATGACAATGATACCGATTCTAAATCAGAATTTACGTTAGATCTCCATTTACTTGATGACTACAGGGACAAAGGGTTATATGCGCGTCACAGCTAATTCAGACACCGGAATGTGCAGCCTTGTTAATGTTCTGAGCACATCAGTTACAAACAATGCTTTTGTCTTGGCGATCAACAGTCATCATTAAATGGACTAATTTTCAATAAAAAAAATTATTGGAGCTCTGGTACAGACAGAATCTCTGAAAGCAGCACTTGGATTTGCTTATGAATACTTTACTTCAGTATCTACAGAGGAAAATGAAGCAAGTCTTCAAAGATTCCAAACAGCCAAAAATATAAGGAATTGGGCCGATAAATGCCAAAGACAGTTTAATACAATAAGTCAATACATTTTGCGAATGAGAATTAAGGAAGGTCAATTTCTCAACGTAGTAGAGGGGCAAATGGGTCTAGATGTGCAGATGTAGAAATGTTTAAAAGTGGATGGACAGGTTAAAAAAACATTAAAAATGCAAATAGAATTTTGGGAGTTTATATCGCGAAGGATGTAAGAGAAAAGCAAATGTCATGATGACTGAAGATGGTGAGGCCAAATCTGGAATACTGTGTGCAGTTTGTGGCTCCTAGCTACCGGCACAGACATGATGGGCCGAATGGCCTCCTCCGGTTGTAATTTTCTATGAAGGATACAATAGCTCTGGAGAAAGTGTAACACAGATCTACTACAATGATACCAGAGATGAATGGTCTGAGTTATGATATTCAGAGGCTGTTCTGAAGAGGAATCCACATTTGAAATGTAAATTTGTCTGTACACGTTACAAATGATGTCTAATATGCTATGTGTTTCCTTGAATAGTTTCCTTGAACAGTACGTTGCGGAACCAACCAGGGAGCAGGCTATCTTAGATCTGGTACTGTGTAATGAGACAGGATTAATAAATGATCTTGTAGTAAAGGATCCTCTAGTGACCATAACATGTCACTAGTGTTTTAGAAAGACAAGCCTGAAGGCTCTGTGCCTCAATGCAAGGAGTATTCGGAATAAGGTGAACGAATTAACTGCGCAGATAGCAGTTAATGGGTATGATGTAATTGGCATCATGGAGACATGGCTCCAGGGTGACCAAGGCTGGGAACTCAACATCCAGGGGTATTCAACATTTAGGAAGGATAGACAGAAAGGAAAAGGAATTGGGGTGGCATTGCTGGTTAAAGAGGAAATTAATGCAATAGTAAGAAAGGACATTAGCTTGAATGATGTGGAATCGGTATGGGTGGAGCTGCGGAATACCAAGGGGCAGAAAATGCTAGTGGGAATTGTGTACAGACCACCAAACAGTAGTAGTAAGGTTGGGAATAGCATCAAACAAGAAATAAGGGATGCATGCAATAAAGGTACAGCAGTTATCATGGGTGACTTTAATCTACATATTTACTGGCCTAACCAAACTGGTAGCAATGCAGTGGAGGAGGATTTCCTGGAGTGTATTAGGGATGGATTTCTAGACCAATATGTCGAGCAACCAACCAGGAAGCTGGCCATCCTAGACTGGCTGATGTGTAACGAGAAAGGACTAATTAGCAATCTTGTTGTGCGAGACCCCTTGGGGAAGAGTGACACAGTTCATTCAGAAACTAGGGTCCTGAACTTAAGGAAAGGTAACTTCGATGGTTTGAGGCGTGAATTGGCTAGAATAGACTGGCAAATGATACTTAAAGGGTTGATGGTGGATAGGCAATGGCAAACATTTAAAAATCACATGGATGAACTTCAGCAATTGCACATCCCTGTCTGGAGTAAAAAATAAAACGGGGAAGGTGGCTCAACCGTGGCTAACAAGGGAAATTAAGGATCGTGTTAAATCCAAGGTAGAGGCATATAAATTGGACAGAAATCCTGAGGACTGGGAGAAATTTAGAAATCAACAGAGGAGGACAAAGGGTTTAATTAAGGGGGGGAAAATAAGGGTACGAGAAGAAGCTTGCCGGGAACATAAAAACTGACTGCAAAAGCTTCTATAGATATGTGAAGAGAAAAAGATTAGTGAAGACAAACATAGATCCCTTGCAGTCGGATTCCGGTGAATTTATAATGGGGAACAAAGAAATGGCAGACCAATTGAACAAATACTTTGGTTCTGTCTTCACGAAGAACATAGGAACATAAGAATTAGGTACAGGAGTAGGCCATCTAGCCCCTCGAGCCTGCTCCGCCATTCAACAAGATCATGGCTGATCTGGCCGTGGACTCAGCTCCACTTACCCGCCCGCTCCCCATAACCCTTAATTCCCTTATTGGTTAAAAATCTATCTATCTGTGACTTGAATACATTCAATGAGCTAGCCTCAACTGCTTCCTTGGGCAGAGAATTCCACAGATTCACAACCCTCTGGGAGAAGAAATTCCTTCTCAACTCGGTTTTAAATTGGCTCCCCCGTATTTTGTGACTGTGCCCCCTAGTTCTAGTCTCCCCAACCAGTGGAAACAACCTCTCTGCCTTTATCTTGTCTATCCCTTTCATTATTTTAAATGTTTCTATAAGATCACTCCTCATCCTTCTGAACTCCAAGGAGTAAAGACCCAGTCTACTCAATCTATCATCATAAGGTAACTCCCTCATCTCCGGAATCAGCCTAGTGAATCGTCTCTGTACCCCCTCCAAAGCTAGTATATCCTTCCTTAAGTAAGGTGACCAAAACCGCACGCAGTACTCCAGGTGCGGCCTCACCAATACCCTATACAGTTGCAGAAGGACCTCCCTGCTTTTGTACTCCATCCCTCTCGCAATGAAGGCCAACATTCCATTTGCCTTCCTGATTACCTGCTGCACCTGCAAACTAACTTTTTGGGATTCATGCACAAGGACTCTAAAAGAGTTTCATGCACAAGGACCCCCAGGTCCCTCTGCACCGCAGCATGTTGTAATTTCTCCCCATTCAAATAATATTCCCCTTTACTGTTTTTTTTTCCAAGGTGGATGACCTCACACTTTCCGACATTGTATTCCAAACCTTAGCCCATTCGCTAAATCTCTTTGCAGCCTCTCTGTGTCCTCTACACAACCCGCTTTCCCACTAATCTTTGTGTCATCTGCAAATTTTGTTACACTACGCTCTGTTCCCTCTTCCAGGTCATCTATGTATTGTAAACAGTTGTGATCCCAGCACCGATCCCTGTGGCACACCACTAACCACCGATTTCCAACCCGATAAGGACCCATTTATCCCGACTCTCTGCTTTCTGTTAGCCAGCCAATTCTCGATCCATGCTAATACATTTCCACTGACGCCGCGTACCTTTATCTTCTGCAGTAACCTTTTGTGTGGCACCTTATCGAATGCCTTTTGAAAATCTAAATACACCACATTCATCGGTACACCTCTAACCACCATGCTCGTTATATCCTCAAAGAATTCCAGTAAATTAGTTGAACATGATTTCCCCTTCATGAATCCATGCTGCGTCTGCTTGATTGCACTATTCCTATCTAGATGTCCCGCTATTTCTTCCTTAATGATAGCTTCAAGCATTTTCCCCACTACAGATGTTAAACTAACCGGCCTATAGTTACCTGCCTTTTGTCTGCCCCCTTTTTTAAACAGAGGTGTTACATTAGCTGCTTTCCAATCCGCTGGTACCTCCCCAGAGTCCAGAGAATTTTGGTAGATTATAATGAATGCATCTGCTATAACTTCCGCCATCTCTTTTAATACCCTGGGATGCATTTCATCAGGACCAGGGGACTTGTCTACTTTGAGTCCTATTAGCCTGTCCAGCACTACCCCCCTAGTGATAGTGATTGTCTCAAGGTCCTCCCTTCCCACATTCCTGTGACCAGCAATTTCTGGCATGGTTTCTGTGTCTTCCACTGTGAAGACCGAAGCAAAATAATTGTTTAAGGTCTCAGCCATTTCCACAATTCCCATTATTAAATCCCTCTTCTCATCTTCTAAGGGACCAACATTTACTTTAGTCACTCTTTTCCGTTTTATATATCTGTAAAAGCTTTTACTATCCGTTTTTATGTTTTGCGCAAGTTTACCTTCGTAATCTATCTTTCCTTTCTTTATTGCTTTCTTAGTCATTCTTTGATGTCGTTTAAAATTTTCCCAATCTTCTATTTTCCCTCTAAACTTGGCCACCTTATACGCATTGGTTTTTAATTTGATACTCTCCTTTATTTCCTTGGTTATCCACGGCTGGTTATCCCTTCTCTTACCGCCCTTCTTTTTCACTGGAATATATTTTTGTTGAGCACTATGAAAGAGCTCCTTAAAAGTCCTCCACTGTTCCTCAATTGTGCCACCGTTTAGTCTGTGTTTCCAGTCTACTTTAGCCAACTCTGCCCTCATCCCACTGTAGTCCCCTTTGTTTTAAGCATAGTATGCTTGTTTGAGACACTACTTCCTCACCCTCAATCTGTATTACAAATTCAACCATACTGTGATCACTCATTCCGAGAGGATCTTTTACGAGGAGATCGTTTATTATTCCTGTCTCATTACACAGGACCAGATCTAAGATAGCTTGCTCTCTTGTAGGTTCTGTAACATACTGTTCTAAGAAACAATCCCGTATGCATTCTATGAATGCCTCCTCCAGGCTACCCATGCAATTTGATTTGACCAATCGATATGTAGGTTAAAATCCCCCATGATTACTGCCGTTCCTTTTTCACATGCCTCCATTATTCCCTTGATTATTGCCCGCCCCACTGTGAAGTTATTATTTGGGGGCCTATAAACTACGCCCACCAGTGACTTTTTCCCCTTACGATCTCTAATCTCCACCCACAATGATTCAACATTTTGTTCATTAGAGCCAATATCATCTCTCACAACTGCCCTGATATCTTCCTTTATTAACAGAGCTACCCCACCTCCTTTCCCTTCTTGTCTATCTTTCCGAATTGTCAGATATCCCTGTATGTTTAATTCTCAGTCTTGGCCACCCTGCAACTACGTTTCTGTAATGGCCACCAAATCATACCTATTTGTAATGATTTTTGCCGTCAACTCATTTACTTTATTTCCAATGCTGCGTGTGTTTAGGTAGAGTGTTTTAATACTAGTTTTTAAACCATGATTTTTAGTTTTGACCCCTCCTGCAGCCCCTTTATATTCATACATATTGTCCCCTTCCGATCACCTTGTGGTTTACACTTACCCAAGTGCTACTCTGCTTTGTTGCCTCCTGCCTTTTGCATTCTTTCTTGGGATCCTGTTCATCTGAGCTCTCACCCATTCTAACTAGCTCAGAGCCCTCTCCTGTGTTCCGAATACACCTTGCATTGAGGCACCGAGCTTTCATGCTTGCCTTTTTATTACACTTTGACCCTTTAGAATTTTGCTGTACAGTGGCCCTTTTTGTTTTTAGCCTTGGGTTTCTCTGCCCTCCACTTTTACTCATCTCCTTTCTGTCTTTTGCTTTTGTCTTCTTTTTGTTTCCCTCTGTCTCCCTGCATTAGTTCCCATCCCCCTGCCATATTAGTTTAACTCATACAAAGGTATGAGGGCAGAGTTGGCTAAAGTGGACTGGAAAAATAGATTAATGTATGAGACGGTTGATGAGAAGTGGCAGACATTTAAGGAGATATTTCATAACTCGCAACAAATATATATCCCAATGAGAAGGAAAGACTGTAAGAGAAGGGATAACCATCCACGGCTAACTAAGTAAATAAGGGATGGTATCAAATTGAAAACAAGGGCATACAATGTGACCAAGACTAATGGGAGGCCAGAGGATTGGGAAACTTTTAAAAGCCAGCAAAGAACGATGATAAGAAAATGATAAAGAGAGGGAAGATAGATTATGAAAGTAAACTAACATGAAATATAAAAACAAATAGTAAGAGTTTCTACAGCTACATAAAAAGGAAAAAAGCAGCTAAAGTAAATGTTGGTCCTCTAGAGGATGAGACTGGGGAATTAATAATGGAGAACAGGGAAATGGCAGAGACGTTGAACAAATATTTTGTATCGGTCTTCATGACAGAAGACATTAAAAACATCCCAATAGTGGATAATCAAAGGGCTATAGGGAGGGAGGAACAATCACTATCACGAATGAAGTAGTATTCGGTAAAATAATGGGACTAAAGGTGGACAAGTCCCTTGGACCTGATGGCTTACATCCTAGAGTCTTAAAAGAGGTGGCTGCAGAGATAGTGGATGCATTGGTTGTAATCTACCAAAATTCCCTGGATTCTTGGGCGGTCTCAGCGGATTGGAAAACCGCGAATGTAATGCACGTATTTAAAAAAGGAGGCAGACAAAAAGCAGGGAACTATATACCAGTTAGCCTAACATCTGTCGTTGGGAAAATGCTGGAGTCCATTATTAAGGAAGCATGACGGGACATTTGGAAAAGCATAATTCAATCAAGCAGAGTCAGCATGGTTTTATGAAAGGGAAATCATGTTTGACAAATTTGCTAGAGTTCTTTGAGAATGTAATGAGCAGGGTGGATAAGGGAAAACCAGTGGATGCGGTGTATTTGGATTTCCAGAAGGCATTCGATAAGGTGCCACATAAAATGTTACTGCACAAGATAAAAGTTCACGGGGTTGGGGGTAATATATTTGTATGGATAGAGGATTGGCTAACTAACAGAAAACAGAGAGTCAGGATAAATAGATCATTTTCTGGTTGGTAAACAGTGACTAGTGGGGTGCCGCAGGGATCGCTGCTGGGTCCTCAACTATTTACAATCTATATTAATAACTTGGATGAAGGGACCGAGTGTAATGTAGCCAAGTTTGCTGATGATACAAAGATGGATGGGAAAGCAAATTGTGAGGACACAAAAAATCTGAAAAGGCATATAGACAGGCTAAGTGAGTGGGCAAAAATTTGGCAAATGGAGTATAATGTGGGAAAATGTGAAGTTATCCATTTTGGCAGAAATAATTGCAAAACAAATTCTAATTTAAATGAAGAAAAACTGCAAAGTGCTGCAGTACAGAGGGACCTTGGGGTCCTTGTGCATGAAACACAAAAAGTGAGTATGCAGGTACAGGAAGTAATCAGGAAGACAAATGGAATCTTGGTGTTTATTGCAAGGGGGATAGAGTATAAAAGCAGAGAAGTCCTGCTACAACTGTACAGGGTATTGGTAAGGCCACACCAGAGTATTGTGTACAGTTTTGATCACTGTATTTAAGTAAGGATATACTTTTATTAGAGGCTGTTCAGTGAAGGGTCACTAGGTTAATTCTGGAGATGAGGGGGTTGACTAATGAAGATAGGTTGAATAGGTTAGGCCTATACTCGTTGGAGTTCAAAAAATGAGAGGTGATCTTATTGAAACAAATAAGATAATGAAGGGACTCGACAAGGTGGATGCAGAGAGGATATTTCCACTCATAGGTGAAACAAAATGAGGGGACATAGTCTCAGAATAAGGGGCTGTCCATTTAAAACTGAGATGAGGAAGAATTTCTTCTCTCAGAGGGTTGTAAATCTATGGAATTCTCTGCCCCAGAGAGCTGTGGAGGCTGGGTCATTGAATATATTTAAGGTGGTGAAAGACAGACTTTTGAGCGATAAGTGAGTAAATAAAGGGTTATGGGGACCAGGCAGGGAAGTGAAGCTGAGTCCATGATCAGATAAGCCATGATCTTATTGAATGGCGAAGCAGGTTCAATGGGCCAAATGGCTCACTCCTGCTCCTATTTCTTATGTCATGTGTTTCCAGTATTTTCTTCGTTTCATTCAAAGGCATACTGTTTGTGGAATGAGGTTATTGGAGGCAGCTTTACCGATAAATGAGTGGAAAAAATTATCGATTAATTTTGGTTCAGGGTACTTGATGTAGATGTTGGAGCTGTATCTCAAATATTTTTCCTAGAATGTAATTGGGGATAAAATTAAAATCTACAAAAAAAACGTTTGCTTAAATAATTGGGAATGAAGTAGAAAATAATCCAATTGCAGTGGAGAGAAAACCCAAGTGGACAGCAAAACACATGAAATGTTAGTGCAGCATGCAATTACCTGTCCTATAAAGGTGATTCAGTGCAATTGATGTTGCCTTCTACTCGTGCAAAGGTGGGCAACTCGGCACCCCGGAATCTGAGTGCACCATCTCCAACATCGCGATTTTGATTGGTTAGCTCCCCGCCTCCTCGCGCGGTGTGGGCGAACCCCGCAATATGAATAGCTGAGTTTGTCATGCGGTAACGGGGTACAAGCGAACCCTGTAACATGAATACCCAAGGTTCCCGTGGGGCGCGGGGAGGGCGCACCCTGTAACGTGAATAATTCAGTTCCCGACGCGGCAGCGAGGCGTGGCGAGGGCGGACCCTGTATCATGAGTACCCGAGTTGCTGGTCGGGGGTTAGCGAGGCGAGGATACTGAGTTATGCATCATCCCGGGTTCCAGCCACTGGTTTCGCCCCTCCCCGCCCGACCCGACCTGTGGAAAGCTGAATAGCTAATACGTGACGGTGAAGGTTGTCCGTCGTATTATTGGGTTATGCCGGCTGCGGGTGGAGTCTGTGGATTTTTGCATTTTAAAAAGGTCTCAGACCGGCCGCCGGGGGTAAAATAAGCGGAGCGGAGTTTTGAAATTTAATTTTTTCCCCCCCAAGATGGCGGAGGCACTGGGGGTGGCCGACACCCGCAGGCTTCACAGTAAGCCGCAGGACCTGAACGACGCGTACGGGCCTCCTAGCAACTTCCTCGAGATCGACATCTTCAACCCGCAGACGGTCGGGGTCGGTAGGAGTAAGTACACCACATACGAGGTCCGAATGAGGGTGAGTAGATGGCTTCAGCCTGGCTCCTAGCCGCCGCCCTGCGCAAGTTGGAGGGTGGGAGCAGGAGCGTGTATAAATTTATGCCCGAGGCTTCAGTCGCGGCCTGCGCTCTTTCTAACCAACCCCCCCCCCCCCCCCCCCCGAAGCTGGTGGAGAATTGTCATCATCTCTTGATCAAACGGAAAATGTTTTATTTTAGGAGGAGTGGGAAAGCGCCCAGGTCTTGTCTACACAAAAATATTTCCAAGATGTCTTATTTTAGGAGGGGAAAAATGCGTTCAAGTCTTGTCTACGTAGAAATATTTCCTTTAAAAACATGCTTAAGCGCGGATAACTTGAGATATATCTCCCTCCCCGGGAGAGAATAATGTTTGTCTTGCAGAAATGTTCGATCATAAGTGCCCTTGGTTGCTCAATATTAAATAGCTCACCGTTTTTAAACTAAATACAATCCTCTTTATTTACCCCGAGTTTCAGCTTCACGTTCACGTCCTAATGGACCTGAAAGCATTTTATTTTTCCAACACCGCTACAGGTCGTGTTTTATTCTGGTTTCTTATTTAAAAAGCTGGAGACTTTTGTCTTTAGTGGTCTGCGTCTTTACAATAATTTCAGTTTTACTTTCAGCATTAATTAGTGATTTCTGGAAAGAGCTGACTCTGAGCTCATGTACGTTCTGTCACTAAACTATATTAGTGTGCGACCTGGCTGTGCATAATGCAATTGAAAATACCAATTTTTACACTCCTTTCCAGTGACTCTTTCATCAAGTTAGACTCGGATGTGAGGTTTCTTTTTTTAATGTGGAGTGTAATAAGATGCCTTGTCGTTTCTAAGAGCATAAGAAATAGGAGCAGGGATAGGCCATTGGCCCTTTGAGCCTGCTCTGCCATTCAGTAAGATCACGGCTGATTTTCTACCTCAACTCCATCTTTCTGCACTATCCTGATATCCCTTGATTTCCCTAATATATCAAAAAAGTGGCTGACACTAGAGGGGAGAAGGAGCGAACATAGCTATTGAAAAATGCATCTCAATGACTGATGAAGGAAATAGCTAAAGCCCTTCAAAAGTAGTTTCCAGTTGTTGCTACTGCTGGCTTGTATGGATGGATCTCCCCTGTCCACCCCCACCCCCCAACATAGAGGAAGGTCTGTGGTCAGATTGAATAGAAAAATATCATGTTTGACTTTTGATCACTGTCATTTTGCAAGACTTGTATTGGTTCAATTCATATGTGGTAAATTCTGTTTTTAAAATGGAATTATAAAATTGGGCATGCACAAGTTCATGTGTATTTCACCCCTTCAGTGTTGTGGAGAGTTCCAACAATTCAAATGTAGATTCCACAGCATCAGTATTGGGTAACAGTACAGATTCTGTTCTGTAATATAAAAGGGTATTATTGAATTAGTTTGTATGTCTGAAAACACAATGTCCTCTAAATCCTCATTGCAGTTTGCCTGAAAAATTTCTATTGTAAAATGAAGACTGTAAATGGCAATAGTTAAAATTGTTGAGGGCTGATATTGAATTAGAAGAGATTTGAAACTTGTGATGGGTTTATGAAATATTTTTGTATGTCTAGCAGAAAGACTCCTGCTATACAGTTGTATAATAGTTTCTTCCAAACTAGGATTTTCCAGAGAGTATTTTGTGCTCTTCACACCTGAATGAAGCATAGGTGACTGCATGACCAATTTGAGGGTATGAGTTGTGAGTATTGCATAAGAAGTGTAATGTACTAGTGTTGCTATTCTTCTCTGCCCCCCATATGGTGATGCTAGACTAGGAGATGAGCATTGTGAAGTTGTAAAGTTTTAAAATATTTAATTTGTTTCTACTTCCCCAGGGAACTAATGTGGCACAATTGTCAAAGTTGAGAAACTAACCTTCAAATGGGTTTCTGGGACTTAACTGGCCTGCATGGCTCAGCAATCTCAGTTAAATTCATTGTTATTGAGACTGTTACTCCTGACTTTTTAAATAAAGGTGCCCTTTAGATATTTACTGTGAAGCTGCTCTTGGGAGCAGAAATTGATTTCAGTTTGTGCTTTGTTACACATTGCAGTACATTTACAGCAAGATGAATTGCAAGTCGTCTGCAAATTAGGATTTTTTTTGTTGCATGGTGGATTCTACACGACTAGCAGTAACACAAGTGGCACATACAATTGAAGACCAGTTGAAATTGCAGTTTGAATTTCTGGATACCAGACCATCCTTGCTAACAAACATCATTATAGAATCCAATGATTTGATCTGCAATTTTCCATGGAAAAAGTATATCAGTAGCCTTGTTTGTTCCCTCTCCCTCACCCTCACCCATCCAATACAGTGCTGCAAAAACAAAATGGTTAGCCTTGATGAGTTGGCTGAGAGCTTGAGCTAGCATACACTAGTGGCACTATTGCCTCCAGAGACAATTGTTCTTGGTTCTTCCATTGGTAGTTTTGCTGCTTTTATCTTGGGTGTCATGTGCAGGTGAAGTTGAGTCAGCACTATATATTGGAGGGGTGAGGAGGGGAATAAACCAGGCTACTGGTCTGCAACTTTCCATGGAAAAGTGAATAGAATCATTAGATCAATTACAATAATCCTAGAATCCCATATAATGAGTTTAACTTAATCAATTGCTGTAAATCATTTATCTCTCTATCTCTCAAAGACTCGCTCTTTAAAAGTTTACCCAAGAGGTTTTGAGGACAGGGAAACAATCGTGTGTTTGAATTACGATTGCATTTGTTTGCCCAGTCATATTCTCACTGTCTTGAGTTAACAACTGGAGAGGTCCTCCTAGTCTGGCAGACCATTGTTGTAATTCAAAGCCCAATGGATCTTGAGGGTCCTAATACGGAGCATGTTTGCAGCATGATATTGCTTAAATTGGAAATCTGCTTGTGTGGTAGTTGTAAATTGACACTGGTGGAAAAGGTGCTGCATATCTGAAGCTGTTTTTATAACTCTGCTGTTTTAACTTGAATTCTAGGAAACCTGTATCTAAAAGCCATCTCCTGACATGTACTCTGTTATATCCAGCTTTTTATTTTGATGGCAGATTCTGACCAATGTAAAAATAGTATTAACAAGTCTGCCACTAAAAGGAGCCAGCTTAAGATTAGGACAGAATATTAGGAGCTGACTAATTTGAATAGTAAAAACATAAGGTGGGTTGTGTAATTCTACCCAGTACCTGTTGTAGAGGAATGTGGCACTGTGATGAGTGAATCTCAATAACAAGGAATGTGTGTAATGTTTCAACCAAAAACAGAATTTGCTCATCGATACTTCTATCTCCACTGAAAATGCAATTCTAGCCCTGATCACTTGAATGCAGTCATTCAGTAAACTTCTAAGTATGAACCTGGCAATGTTCTGCTACTCCTTCTTCCCCATGTGCACCTCTTTAAGGGCATCCACGGAAGTCAAGAGGTCTCCTGTACTTTCTCAGCCTCTGGACTTCAACCAAGTTGGCCCAGTGTCTGCAAATACTTGAGATTTAACATTTCTGAGCACCTATGGTCAGGAACCATGTGCCTCCTCACTGTATATCTATGATGGCCCCTACCTTTTCTACTGAGGTAATTGAGGATGGGGCAGATAAACTCCCAACCTCACATTGAAATCAGACAGATCTCTCCAAAAGGGAGCTTGCTAAAGCTCCTACCACTTCTTACTAAGTTAACATTCTCTGCCTCTTTCCCCAGCCCTCTAACCCTGCTTGTCTTGAATACTGCACTTGGTCTTGACTCCCCATATGCAATGACATGACTGACTGACTAATTTTGTGAAAAATTGATTTAACTCTCGTGTTGAAGGAAAAAATGCCCTCTTTTTTTTAAAACAAAGGGAGTGACTTAAACTGAATTTAATATATATATAATATAGTCCAATGTGGTCTTACATTTTTGTTTCATCACATCTAAATAGCCATGGCACTGAATATTCAGACTTTGTGGGAAGTGTCATTTGGAAAAACATCAAATCAATGTGTCCACATTCACTCGAAACATAGAAACATAGAGAATAGGTGCAGGAGTAGGCCATTCGGCCCTTCGAGCCTGCACTGCCATTCAATAAGATCATGGCTGATCACTCCCTCAGTACCCCTTTCCTGCTTTCTCTCCATACCCCTTGATCCCTTAGCCGTAAGGGCTATATCTAACTCCCTCTTGAATATATCAATGAACTGGCATCAACAACTCTGTGGCAGGGAATTCCACAGGTTAACAACTCTGAGTGAAGAAGTTTCCCCTCATCTCAGTCCTAAATGGCCTGCCCCTTATCTTAAAGCTATGTCCCCTGGTTCTGGACTTCCCCCAACATCGGGAACATTCTTCCCGCATCTAACCTGTCCAGTCCCGTCAGAATCTTATACGTTTCTGAGATCCCCTCTCGTCCTTCTAAACTCCAGTGAATAAAGGCCCAATTGATCCAGTCTCTACTCATGTCAGTCCTGCCATCCCTGGAATCTGTCTGGTAAACCTTCACTGCACTCCCTCAATAGCAAGAATGCTCTTCCTCAGATTAGGAGACCAAAACTAACACAATATTCCAGGTGGAGACTCACCAAGGCCCTGTACAACTGCAGTAAGACCTCCCTGCTCCTATACTCAAATCCCCTAGCTATGAAGGCCAACATACCATTTGCCGCCTTCACTGCCTGCTGTACCTGTATGCCAACTTCCAATGACTGATGAGCCATGACACCCAGGTCTCGTTGCACCTCCTTTTTTCCTACTTTTTAAATAAAAAGGCTTGCATGACATTTGGGCTTAGATCTTCAGGGGGAACTGTTGAAGTGCAATGTATGCCCTGCATGTTACAGTACTTTCTCATGAAATGGTGGTGCAATTTTTCTTCACTCAAATCTGAAGTGTTGCATATTAGCAAAATGTTTGTTTGTTTTTTAAAAAACACAAGGACTTTAGAATGAATTGGCCTCGAATCCCACGTGATTGTGTTTGCTGAGCACACTAAATTTAATTGGCAGCAACTCAATGAGAACCAATGGTGAGCAGCAGCTAATGTTTAAGTAACCTCTGCAGTTTCAACTTTAAATATTAAGCTGACAATCTACCTCCAGTTGATGAGGAGATCCATATGCCCTAAATATTTATGCTGGGTGATTATGAAAGACAGTAAGATTAATATTGAAGAGTAAGATGTTGCATATTCTGTCTCATGTGAAAAGACAAATATATTCTTGTCTGTGTTTTTCCAACCTTTTTCCCCTAAAGGTGGTAACTTGTGCTGGAGTGCAGGTCCAAAGGTCCCAGCAGCTTTCCATTACTTTATCCAGTGTCTCTTGCATTTCCAGCAAGCAGTTAACATACTACAAACTGAAATAAAACCCAAGACCTACTCGTCTGTCTTTTGGCCTGTGCATTTGCTGTACCACCCTGTAAAGTGCTGAGATGTCTATGTAATGAGCACATTAGAAATCTAAGCTGTTGACTTTTTTTTTAATTAAATGATTTTTCTATGATTCTTCTAATGGCACAGACACAATGGGCTGAATGGTCTCCTGTGCTGTAAATTTTTATGATTCTATGAAAACTTTGTGTTGATGGCAAGCATAAATGTGGTATTACTGTGCACTTGTTTGTTCTGATTTCCTCACATTGAAGACCATGTGAATGCTGACTTTATTCGCTGAGCCAGCAATTGATGCTTTGTGCCTTGGAGCTCAAAATGTAAGCTGGCAGGACCAGCCATTTGCACAAAATTGTTACAAAATACTTGAGTCTAATCTAATTAAGCCTACTTGCACATTAAACGGGTGTGTTTACAGCAGTCTTTATAACTACACAACCTTTCTTTGGTAAAGATTGTGTTTCTGTTGAACTGGTCTCTGGGTAGCTGCACTCCCATCATTGCTCAGTCACCAAATACACTAACATAAGTCACAGATGGATTAGTGTTAATACTAAGTTTTGATTTAATTAATGCATTCTGTATAATTTCATCATCCATCACCCAACTAAATAACATAGTAATGTTTCCAAATGTCCAGTTTACCCTCTTTGTTGCATTACTGCTTAAAAGCTCTGCTTACAGTATAACATTTATTTGGCAGCAGAAGGGTTAAGAAAAGTGCTAGTTGTAGGTACTTAAGTTGGAAATGAATCTAGACCCAGGTAGCTTGCTGTCAAGCTAATCATCTCCAGGATCAATAGGATATTGTAGAAGGCAAAATCCCTTGACCTGCTCAATTTATGTTTAGCCTCAACTTCCTCGCTTTTGTTGTGGATTTCCTTCCTGTTTCCTGTTTTATCAAGCTGGATGAACAAACATACTTTATTTTTTTTAAACTATCTGAATTATACTTTCAAAAAGCGTGAAACTGATGGCTGTAACTAAAGCAAATTTTACTTTCCTGTGATTCTGGTTTCCAGCTGGCAACTGCTTGTTTCTATTCCTTCAACCTGTGCTGGATGAAAAGCTATTAAAAATTGCTGTTGGAAATGTACTTTGTTGGAGATGCAGTCAATGGCAGGGGTAGTGTGTACTTGCAGCCAGTGTAACTTGTAGGACACACCTTAAAGCATCAAGTTGATCCTCCTGTGGCAAACTGCACCACTTTGGGTTGTGTGCTCACACCCTTCTCTTCTTTCCTCTCTATTCCCTTTCGAACCCCCAGTCAGCAAATAGCCTATAGAAGAGATGCAAGTCCTTGCAAACTACTGCCCCATCTCCAGCTACCCTTTCTGCTCAAGTCCTTGAATGTGTTGTCTCCCAAATCTGTGCCCATCTTTCCCATAACTCAACGTTTGAACCTCGCAAATCGGGTTTCTGTCCCTGCCAAAGCACTGAAACAGTCCTAATTCTAGATATCCACAGTGACTCTGGTGCCCTACTCCCCCCCCCCCCCCCCCACCTCTGTCAGCTGTGGCTGTGGGTAGCACCCATGTGTCTGTCACAATATTGTGGGTTTAAGTCCCACTCGAGGAACTTGAGCATAAAGAAATCTAGGCTCACTTCAGTGCAGTACTGAGGGAGTGCGACACTGTGATGAGGTGCTGTCTTTCGGATGAGACGTTAAACCGAGGCCCTGTCTGCCCCCTCAAGTGGATGTAAAACATCCCATGGCACTATTTTGAAGAACAGCAGGGGAGTTATCCCTGGTGTCTAAGCCACTATTTATCCCTGAATCAACATAACCAAAAAAACACAGATTATCTGGTCATTATCACACTGCTGTTTGTGGCAGCTTGCTGTGTGCAAATTGGCTGCTGCATTTCCTGCATTACACAACAGTGACTACACTCTAAAAGTACTTAACTAGCTGTAAAGCGCTTTGAGACGTCTGGTGGTTGTGAAAGGCGCTATATAAATCCAAGTTGTCTTTCTTTCCTCATCCTTGTCGCCCTCTCTAGCCTTTAACATGGTTAATCACTCCATCCTCCAATGTCCAGTTGAATGGGACTGCCCTCGCATGGTTCCACTCTTTTCCAATCATACCCATACAATCTTCTGCAATGGCTTCTCTCTTGCCCCTGCACCATTACCTCCCGAAGTCCTCCAAGGATCTTGGTCTCCCTCCTAATTCTCACCCAAATGCTGCCCCTCAGCCACATCATCTGCCCACATGATGTTTGGTTCCAAATGTTTGCTGAAGACACCCAACTTTACCTCACCAACCTCTTTCAACCCCTCCACTGCCTCTCTTGTTAGACTGCTTGTTGTCTGACATCCAGTCCTGAATGAACTGCAATTTCCTCTCTTTGGCCCCTGTCATGTACTAATTCTTTGCCAGTGATTCCATCCCTCACCTTGGCCACTATCTCATGTTGAATCAGACTGTTCACAACCTTGCTGTAACTGTTTATCTGGCCTCACTCCTCCCTCTGTCTCCAACCTGCTCCAGCCTGACAACCCTACAACTCTGGCATCGCATCTTCTACATTTCCATTTGTTTACATGTAAATCAAGCTGCTAATGCTAACACAACTTATTCTGAGCTACGGTATATCCATCACGGAGGCAAAATCTCCAGGCCCACAAAATTAATGGCCAAATGAGGAAGATGTACAAATTGATTTTGAAGCTACATTGCCTGGGCATGGAGTAGGGGTTGCACTTGGCTCAAGAGTTACCATTTTAGATGTCTTCAAATATTCCTTGTAGAGAGTCACATGATTAAAGATTTATAATAGAGTAAAAATTGAAAAAATCTAAACACTACTGTAAATCTCTTATAATGCAAATTTTAAAAATCCATATTTCTCTTGGCATTTTGCAGCCCTTGGATCTGGACATGGATTTCAATAACTTTAGACCTTGGCCATTGCCCCAGGGATGTGGAGTGGGTGCATTATGGTCTGGGTGGATAGGGAGGCGAGTTAATTTTTCAGGCATGGGTTTTTTTTGCCCCAGGACTGGTGGACTTCTAGTTCCAGTTCTTGCCTGTGTCATTTCAGACCTTGTATGTGACTTCTGATTCTTGCCTTCCTGGTTATTTGCACATTCTCTTATGCATCTTCATTGCCTTGCAATAATTTTTTTTATATCATTTAATAAATTTTTGTTTTTCTATTCAATTTGCTGAGTGTTCATCCTCCATTTGGAGTATCTGTTGTCTGTCTTTGCATTTTACAAAGTGGCTTAATTCGTTTGCTAGAGAATGCACTTGAAAGTTAACCTGTTGCCCATCAGATGTTGACTAAAGTTTATTTCCAGTGATTTCTGTTTTTACATTCTAAACTGTCTGAACTGCAGTGAGAATATGTACAGGTTTTGCAGTGTGCCGGTGGAAAAAATAGGGTTTACCCTCCCATTCCCTTATCAGTATAAGGATTGAAACAACGGTGGTGCTCTTGCACATTTAGCAATGGTAGGAGCATCACTGGTCTGAGTAGTGAATGTTCTGTGTGTGTGTGACTTGCAGAGTCTGCCAATTCAGCAGAGACTAGTGTGGGCTTTTACATATATAAAATATAAGACTACACCAGACTTTCCTGAATAGGAAACCTGCATACTCATTTTGAATTCCATTCTGCTGCTACTGTATAGATTTGATTCAGCATTTGTTAACTTAAAAAAAAATACTGCATATATGCAGGAGATTTGAATATTTAAAATGTACATTATATTAATGTACATTTCCTATTTCTCTTGTAGCTGAGCTATTAGTTATACTCGGCAGCATGACCTACCAAGTCATGTGGGCACCTGAAACGTCCCATTATATTCCCTTGGTGCGCCCTCCAAATGGTGCTCAACGCTAGTACTAATTCATTGGTTGTGGCTAATGGTCAGTGAGCGATTACTGTGGGCTTATTTTGGCCTGAAGCTATAAGAATTTATCGAGTCCAGATTCAATGTTGAGGATTTCCACGGCTATGCTCACCTGACTGCATGCTACTGTGCTTTGGCTCCGTCCCTCCTCCCACCCCTCAGCCAGCCAGTGGGACACGACATGACCAGAGATGGTGATGGCATCTTACGACTGACTGATCACAAGTATCAGGTTGTTGCTTGACTAATCTGTAGGAAAGCTTGCCCAACTTAATGCTTCAGCTGTTGATCATGACTTTGCACGACCAACTGGGCTGAAGTGGCTAGCACCCAGCTCAGTAACTTGTACACTGGTCTGTTTTCAACAGTTGAAATGAACCATATGGCTCCATCACAATAGCTTTACTCTATATATATTTTTTAAAGCCAACAAATGAGGTTTCCATTTAAAAAAATATATATATTAAATAACCATATATCCAATGATCCTGCCATAGGCTATATTAAAACCCAGTAGCCACAAATATAAATCTGCTTGAGTATTTCCCACTTCCTGGGTTTACCTTGCTCTGTTGTCTGACTGACTATGGAAGACTGACTTAACGGTGTAAACACCAGGAGCTGGCTACTGGGTTCCAGGAATCCAAAATTGAAAGTCAACATAAAAGACCTGAATAAGAAAGAGAACTTGCATTTATACAGTGCCTTTCATGACCACAGGATGTCCCAAAGTGCTTTATAGCCAATACAGTGCCTTTTGAAGTGTAGTTACGGTTGTAAAGTAGGCAAAAACAGCAGCCAATTTCCACACAAGGTCCCATAAGCAGCAATCAGATAATCTGCTTTTTAGTAATGTTGGTTGAGGGATAAATATTGGGGAGAACTATCCTGTTCTTCGGATAGTGCCATAGGATATCTTTACGCACGTAGGATCATTAATGCCCACCTGAGCGGGCAGACAGTTCCTCTGTTTAACAGCATAACCCTCTATTCCCTCGGAGAAGGGAATAGACGGTTATGCTGATAGTTAAATGAGGAACACTGGGAGGAGACTAGAGTGGAGCATAAACGCTGGCATGAACTGGTTGGGCCAAATGGCCTGTATGTGCCATATATCCTATGTAATGTAATCTTATCCAAAGGATGGCATCTCCTGATAGTGCAGCTCTCCCTCAACACTGTACTGAAGTGTTAGCCGAGATTGTGTGCTTAAAGTCTCTGGTGTGGGACTCGAACCCACAAACTAATGAGTCAAAATGAGTGCTACCACTGCTCCAAGGCTGACCCCTAGTAAAGATGAATTGCTTCCAGCTATTTTGCTTAACGTCAATGACTCTTCCTAGTACATGTCTTTTGAATGTGGGCAAGCTGGTAATTGTTCTGTCGAAGAACTTGGTACAGTTGGTTACCTCAGATAACTAAGCACTTGTTAATTACATTTGTGAATTTCACCAATGTTCCTACTAAAGTATAGTCGGTCCATAAGCATGAGCTAAAATTCTTTCCAGATGTGTAGTTGGCTTCAAAATAATAATTCTACAAATTGTATCCCTACACCCTTCTCCCCACCCATATACTTGTCTTGTATATTTTATGTACACTGAAGATAACCATTGGGCTCATCCGCTCTGCATTCACAGCTAGTGCTACTTCTGTAGGCCACCTATAGCATGGGGCCATGCTCACGTTGTGCAAGAGGATGTTTATTGTTGGTCTTTCTTTCTCCCCTCTTTTTTTGCACCCCCCCCCCCCCCAACCACAACTTTGGAGAACATGAACATGCTTTCTCGGGGAGAAATTTGGGGAATTGTTGAGTTCTGCTAAGTTTTTTTTTTTACAATCTGCCCAATTTAAACCATGCATACAATAGCCTGACACTAGCTTATCTCTACCTCACAAACCTGAGATGGGTGTGTTGAGTTGGGTGTGTTTTATCAACTGAGTAAGAAGCTTGGCTTATAATGAAGTTGTGTGACACAGCATTTCTCAATTTTTCTCATAGCCACTGCAAATGGTTAATATTTTGTAACGGAAACTGATAAGGTCCTGCAGACAGATGCTAAGTCAGCACTCAAATCTTTTTTTTGAAACCAGTTAACCAGGAGTGCTTTACAGCAATAATTTGAAAGCCTAGTGTGTTCTTGTAGATCTGACCAATCATTGCTGTTGGTTAACTATTCTTTTTAATGAAGCGATGCAACAACTTTAGGGGGTGACTGTCAAACTTAATCTTTCCACAACCACTGTTGAAATGAATCCTTTAATAAAATGTTCACATACTTTGATTTATACCAAGATCTGCTTCATATCTAACCCTAAGTTTTGGGGTTGTGCTTTGGACAAATGCAGCCCTTTATTCTTTAAACAGTAATGTTTTTATATTGTAGCTGCATCTGGGAGAACAAACAAACTCTCTCTCTACATTGGGGAGACCAAGCGTAGATTGGGTGATCGCTTTGCTGAACACCTCCGTTCAGTCCATAAGTATGACCCTGAGCTTCTGGTCGCCCGTCACTTCAATTCTCCACTCTGATATCTCTGTCCTCTGACTCCTGCACTGTTCCAATGAAGCTCAAGGAACAGCATCTCATCTTTTGTTTAGGAACTTTACAGCCTTCTGTAACATGGAGTTCAACAATTTCAGAGCATAACCTCTGGCCATCTTTGGCTCCCTTTCTCTTTCTCCTCCTCCCTCACCCCATATTTTTTTTCTTTTTGTTCTGTCTCTAACTGCAGCTGGTCATCACTCTGCCATTCATGCCCTATTTGGATGAACCTTTTTCTAATTTCTGTCATTACCATTTCAATTTGACCTCTCTAATCTCTCCTGCCTTCCACCCTATCTCAGATCTTCCCTTTTTGTTCTTTCTTCCCCTCCCCCTTTCAGTGCTTAAGAATGTGCTCTTTTCAAACATTCGGCAGTTCTGACGAAGGGTCATCAACCCGAAACGTTAACTCTGTTTTTCTCCACAGATGCTGCCTGACCTGAGACTTCCAGCATTCTCTGTTTATTTCAGATTCCAGCATCTGCAGTAGTTTGCTTTTATATTAGTGGAGGAAAGTAATCAAGTGTTGAAGGAACACAGTGGCTGAAGGATTGGGGTGACAGTAAGACCTGTTGTAGTCATGTAGGTTGTCACTTGTGTATTTGACACAGTCAGTCTTATCACTATGAACTGGCCCAAAACCAGATTGGAGTGGCTTAAAGTGGAGTGGCAGGATAAATGAATGCATAGTTGATTAGAAATGATAGTAGCTAAGAAAACAATTATTTGCAATGACTGGTCAAAAGATTGGGTTTCTAAGGGAGGGGCTGGTGAAGTTTTAAAAGTGTTGGAAATAGTGACTGAAGAAAGGAAGTAGTGGGTTTAAAGGAGCAGGTAGCTGGTGGGCTAATTGAAGGGAATTAGTCTGACTGTTGAGTGAAGGTGGAGAGTAGGAGCGGAAGGGCCAGAGACACGTCCTTGATTTTGGAAGCCGATCATGAACTACTTGAATCTGGAAACTGGTGCTGGAGTGAGATTGGAGAATTTCTCTTTCTTCCTGCCCCCACCGTCCCTCGATGCAGTGCATACATTCAACTCTTCAATTTCTAGCTCAGAAGCAAGATATTTTTGCACACACACACACACACACACACACACACACACACACACGCACATGCCCTTTCCTGTTGGTGAAATGACCAAGCAGTTAAGTGAGCTCTTCAATAGGAAAGAAAATTTAAGTACTCCGGGCTATACTTGTACTGCATCACCTAATTATTTGTTGTCCTGCATGTTGTACCATGCGTGGTGTCATATTGCTGATAGAATACAACTGATTTATATGCAGGGTATAAATGTATTTTTGATGCTGTTCTGTGAGCTTCAAGTGTAAATTTCTATATGGAAGAGCTTTATTTGTGTATTTGTGCACAGAACTACATCAATCTTAAAGCACAACTGTGTTCCTCCTTTTGCAGACAAATCTTCCCATTTTTAAGATGAAGGACTCTTGTGTGCGCAGACGATACAGCGACTTTGAGTGGTTAAAAAGTGAATTGGAGAGAGACAGTAAGGTAATGGGAAGGTTGATGGCTGTAATTGAGGAGAAAGTATATTGAGATATATATCTCTTGTCTTGGGATTTGTATTTATGTTGCTTTACTAGTGCTGTCAATTAGACTTGATTCACATTATTTGAGTATTAATTTTACTTTTTAAACACTACTTTCCATGTGCAATGAAAATAGATAACAGCAGACCTTTCAATCAATGCAGTAAATGGGTGCATCTCATTTGAACAACTTTGATTTACAAAGATATCTAGGGCTAGAAATTCAGTTCTCAGCGATAACTTTTTTTGCCAAAAATTACCGTTATCGCTATCATTCAGGCTGTAATTTGCGCGGCGGTAAAAATCGGTGGTGCAACTGTGAACCGAGGCCGATACCACTGAGTTGGGCCTAGGGAGGGCGGAAAAACACCTAAAAATAAATTGGCGGGGGATGGAATCCACGACATTTTCAAGACATTTATCTAGCGAATCGCTGCAAAAGAATTAAAAAAAAATAAATAAAAACTTTAACTTCCCTTTTTTTGCAGGTCTTGATACTTATCGCTGCTCCAAGGGCTGCAATGCAGCTTTTTCCCTGTTTGTATTTTTCGCGCAGAACACAAGTACACGCAGCCAAATTTTTGCCGCAAGCGATATTTCAAGCCTTGCACGGCGGCGGTCCTCTCCAGCAGTATTTGAAAACCGCCGCCGCAAAACGTCACTGAATTTTTCGCCAAAAAAGGTGAAATAGCACCAAAAACCCGGTCGCGCAATCGCCGAATTTCCAACCCCTAGTGTTTTTTATATATTAAAAAATAAGACTACTTGCTGCAGACTGCAATTTAGCAATCCTGACTCATTTTCGCAGCATGCATTCTCTTGCTGAGCACAGTAGTAGCTTCTTTCTCTACAAAAAGGTGAGGGGTCAAAACCTGTTTCTTGGTTGTCTAATCAACTAGTGACTCTACCCCTTGGGGTGCATCTAGCTGCTGCAAAAACTAGCAATACAAACTGGATGTTTTTGTTTACAGAAGCAGCACCTGGTGTTGGAGAACTGCTTCAAGACGACCTTCCACAAAATGTGACTGTTCAATATTGTGTCTTGTCTGCATTTATATTGCTAATATTTTCTGGCACATTTGAGACTGAGCAAGGCATGAGAGTTCTAATATGTAGTGATATGATTTTCTATTGTGCATTGGATGTTTGACTTCTGTCTGTACTAGAATAGTGGGTGGTAATGGAACAGCATGGCTGAGAGGGTGTCCAGTATAAAGCTAGTGAGTGATGTGCAAATATTTCAAAGTTGTATTAGCAGAAAAACATACCTTGCAACATTTCAATGCTACTGTGTAGTACACATCTTAATTTCTTCTTATTAGTATGCTCTTAATTGGGAAAGCATCCATTTTGAAACTTGGTCTTCCTGACTAGATAGTGATTTGAAAATGCTCTGGTAGTGAGAACTAGATACTGGAATGTTCAATGCATTAGTTTTTACCTAATCTCCTTTTTTTTATATAATTCACTGCAGATTGTTGTGCCACCATTACCAGGAAAAGCTTTAAAACGACAGCTTCCATTTAGAATGGATGAAGGAATTTTTGAAGAGTCTTTTATTGAAGAAAGAAGAGTGGGATTAGAACAATTCATTAACAAGTAAATTTTATGTGACTAACATCCTTCCCATTAGGAAGTTTCTGAATAATTTTAATCTTCATTGTAGTTCCTAGTTACATGTCGCTTCATCCTGTGGAAGTACAGGAATGTATGGGCAGCCTCATGGTGACTTGTCATGCTCATCCCTATCTTTCATAGGCAGGAAAATACCTGTTGAAATAGTACAAGGGACTACCTCCAGCTACTGATCCTGGTATTGCAGCATTACTGGTTGGGTCTACTGCTGTAGGAAAAGATCTTGTAATACCAAAACTGGAGTCTTCAGTAGGTTATTGAGTGCATTTTTCAAAATTTAAGTTTTTAAGTGTAAAAAGTTGAGATTGTGGCAACCACTTCGCATAGACTTGAGATTTACTGGAAAATGAGGGGGACTTTAATTTTGTTTGCAGTTATTAGAATATGGAATTCTTTGCCACAAGTGAGTATTTGGACAGAATATATTTAAAAGTGAATTGGCTAAGCATTTAAAAGGAAAGAATACAAGGACGTGGAGAAAATGCAGAGAACTAGCATTATAGCAATGGTTCCAATTGGAAAAACTGACACTTGCCATACAGCTTGAAATATTCAAATGCAATCCATATTGTTTAATTAGCAGAGGCAGTTATGGAACATTAGAATCATCTTGGTGTCTCCAAACTTTTTCCTTGCATTTAACTTTCTCTCTCTTTCTTTAGAATTGCAGGTCATCCATTGGCCCAGAATGAACGTTGCTTGCACATGTTCTTGCAAGAGGAAAGCATCGATAGGAATTATGTACCTGGCAAAGTACGTCAGTAGGTCAACTGGGTGCTTTGGTCTTCCCTCCAGTGAATTACATTTATTTTTACACTAAAATTTATATATTCTTTCATTTCTTATCACTTGCCTCTAATCTCAACTGTTTAAAAAGTAAACCCTGCTGGTTTCATGACCGTATCAATGTAGCTTTTTAACACTGCTTCTGTCCCACTAAGTTCCTGTAGAGGCAACCTGGGACCTGCAAGTTCAGAAATGAGCAGCATGTCTTGTGCTGTTCATTTGACTTGGTCTGAAAACCTGAGCCTACTGAATTAGATTGTTCAGGCTCTTCATTTTCCTCACACTTTTCTTTCTTCTGTTACATCTTCCACCCCAAGCCCACCATGATTTCACTTGGAGGAAAATAGAAGTTCATTAAAGTTCAGCTCTCAGACCTCAATGTTAAATACAATTTCTAATTTTTGTATGGCTTGGTTCAAACGCAGATGGTGTTTAAAGTTGTAACTGTTCATACTGTAAAATGCTAAAGCTTATGTGCCCTGCAAATGTTTGCTATCTTGAAAATACTACTGGAGAACAATTCGCCAAAAGACTCTTAAGCTCATCCTAAAGCTTGTACCTTGATAACTTGATAAACCAATCCCACTGATCTTGAGTACATGTGCTCCAGTTACCCCTTCTCCTCGCTTACCACTTTTACCAAGGTTCCAACACATTTCCTCTGTTCTGTGATGCACTGAATGGCTTTATACAGGACTTGTTTTTTTTTTTTAAAGAGCTATAAATGGGGGAATAAAGTAGAACTGCAAGATGCTTAAACCCAAGGAAGAGGTGTAGAGTGTAAGTGCTTACAGCTGTGAGCTTGTCTAAGCTGTAACAAGTAATTTTTATGTACTTAACAAGACTTTTGGACAAAATCAATGTGACTGCTAGTTATGGTGACATCACACCATTGACTTTCTTTATCTTGGCCATTTTCAGCCAAAAATGAAGTTCTAGGGAATAATATATCTAGGTTTTCCTTGTTTTTTTTTAAAAGGAGTTAAAGTATCAGGTGTGTTTCAAACATTCTCCTTAGTGTAGAGTTGTTATACCTTGCTGCAAAATGTATATAAGCTTTATTTAAAAAGTTTTGACCTGCAGGGTCAACATTTTGGCAAATGACATTGTTGGCTAACTGTTGTCAAAGTGACTGTTCACTGTTACATATTTAGTAACACCTTCAATAAACTTCCTGTTGATGTAAAACTGAATTGAGGGGAAAAAATGTACTGCAATTGAGTAAGCTGGATGTTGTGCAAGCAGGTGTGTGGGAAATGTTATTCTTGGCTCAAACTTTAGGCTTTAAACTGCATCAGATTAATTTCTGGTTTCTAGTCTCTTCAAAATTAGGTTCTTAAACCCTTGCATGTTCATACTCCCATATTGTATTTCCTTGTTTTTGTGTTGTGAAATTCTGCTTGTTCAACTGGAAATGGACATTGTGGAAACTCTTTTGTGCTTGCCTCTAGTACTCTTAACCTTTTTATATTCTCTTAAAATATTTAATTCTTTGGGTGTGTGAGATTGGTTTGGACCCTACTAGCTAAAGTGGCAAAATCTTTTTCTAGAAACAAAATGCTATTTTTATCTACACAAGATGTAGAGGAGTGCTGAGGGGATATGCATATGTCCAATTATTGCCTAAAACTGCTCTAACTCTAAAGGACTGCAAAAAAAACACTTGCATCTCTGGCCAACTGCTGCCTTTTGAGATTGAGCTACCTTTTTCTTTGCTCTGCTACAGAATTGTTGCTTAGCTTCAAGTGATAGTGCTCCAGGTAGATTACAATGGTATGTGGTCAATTAATCTGATGATTTTAATGAAGCTAATCAATTCACCACAACTCCAGTTATTGGCCCTCTTGATTTATGAAGAGTCCCACAAAGTAATTGGTACAAATCTGCACTGAATGCATTTGGGGATGTAAAAAGCTAGTTAAATATTGTGTACAGTGAGTGGGGGATCTGTCTACTTCAGTCAATAGTCTACTTCTATTAAACTGCCAATTTTGATTTTTTTTTTCCCTAATCCAGATTCTGTGTAAGTGGACTACTAAAGACTAGTAGGGGAAGCAAATCTGAGTCACCTGCAGCTCTTTGGATGGAAAGGCTGTTAACCTGAAGAAAATTACAATTGATAGTCTCAATGTTTCACTGTGTTGCCCCTCTGTCTTGCTCTCTTCCCTGCCCTCTGACCTAATTAGCTTTACTTTCCTCTTTACTGCTTACACTGGATACTCTTGCATGTGGATAACTTTTGCAATTGGCACTTGCATTTAGTCACCCTAATATTGTGCTCCTGTCTGTTTGGAATTGAGCAGCAGTTGTAGTTTTTGTTTTCAACTCTTATCTGGTGAAAAGGTTTAACAAATGTGATTCCACCTAGTGTTGACAGGGTGGGGGGTTGGATGTGTGGGGAGGGGGAGGGGGGGGAGAGAACAGCGAGGAAAGAGACCTCAACTGCTTAGTAGCTGAGGTGATCTGTGATGTCCTGATTGTTGATGCAGGCTTACTCTTGAATTGGGGCCTCCATCTTGGTGTATTCATGACATTTGAAGATGCATGAAATTGCACCTCTGGTAGGGGTCATTTTTCTTTGGAACTAGAGCTTGAAATCTGTGTTCTTTCATTTGTTCCTCACAAATGAGTTGTTACCATGCATTGTCCTAGCTAGGAGGTTGAAACCCTCCCCCAAGGACCTTGGAATTTGGAGCCCTGAACAGGATAGTGGAGTTTGAATGTGGCCTTGCTAATCTGGAGCATCGCATGGAGCTGGGGGTAGGGAGGGCAGCCCCAAACAGTTGGTGAATGAAGATTCTTGAGATGAATGGACTTGTGTAACCTGGACCTCCCCAGTTTCATGATGACATGAGGGTGAAGGGAGAAAAGGGGGAGGGAAAAAACATACTCCACTCTGAATTTATTGAGTTAAGAGATGTGCTTAATAGTGCAGGACCAGATGGATTTGGTATAACTAACCTCGTAGATGGATATTTACTTTGAGGTATGGAGTTGTAATCGCAAAAAATGCATTATCGGTCATTGAGTCTATTAAAGTTTATAGGTTTGGGGAATATTATACTAGATGTATGTATATATGACAAACATATCTATGGATGGGTACGTCCAATCCTGTCTGCACTTGATAAACTATCATTCTCTCAGAATAACATAAATTGGGATGATGCTGTAGGATTATCTTTGCCAAAGATCATTGCAAAATGCAATCTGTCTTTTCCCTCTGAAACCAGAAATGAATCTGATTGTTTTGTATTAATATGTGGGTATACTGGCATTTGGAGCTGATGGTTGAATCTTTATCTTGTATTCAGCCAATGTTGCCAATAATAATGTCCTCCCTGAGCCATTCCACACAAAGCAGAGTTACTCATGAATTGATTCATTTTTCTTGGTACAATTACATTGGTTTTATTTTTATTTAGATACCTTTGTATGTCACTGGGAAAAGATAACTCTTACTATATTGAGCAGCCTTCTCTTGATCCAAAATGATGTCTAATCTGTCCAAAATAATGTGTCCACTTTGTGCATTCCTATTAAACCACTGTAAAAACACAGTTTGTGCTGGTCTTTATTTTCATACAGCATGCAAAGTTTGCATTATAAAATTCCAGAAACAGAAGTGTGAGCCTTCCTGTAGTTGGGTTGCCAATAACAATTGTAAATTAGTTACATGTAGGTTTTCACACTTTTTAATTCTTTCTCCCCACTAAAATAATGTACTGTGGATCTTTTTAAGTATAAGTAGTTTTTACTGTGACTTGGACTTTATACTGCATATTGCAATTAGTTGGACAGTTTGATTCCAGGTAATCAAATTTCTTAGTCTGCTGGCTACAAGCAGTTGTCACTGATTTTGCCTTTACAATTGAGTACAGATTGGCTTTCGCAAATAAAGGAAGAGTTCAACCCTAATTTGATCAGACGTAAAATCTGGGGGAAGGGGGAATAGAGCTCAAGGCAGAAAATGTTGGAAATACTTTCAATAACGTTTCACCATTGAGATGCTTGCTGACTAATGATTTTGTTTTTTTTATGTAGCTGCATTAAGTTTTTGCAATTCTGATTTTGCTGCAGGTGTGCCTAGAGTTTCTAAATGCTCCAGGGCATGTTATAGTGATGAACATCCTTTGCTGTTGTAACACAAAATGGCATTGTTCTTCACTGAGACCCCTGCCATTTGCTGTATATCCTGGGAGAATGCCCTTAATACCTCTACAGGTATGACACTTGACCAGCATCCTCCTTTACAGAGCAGGACCTATGAGAATGTTGTCCTGCAGCTTGCCAGGCAAGTGCTTGCACTCCTGAGCTGCTGCACTGACCCCTTGACCACTACCCATCTGTGGCTCTTGTGATTGGTGATTACTAGTACAATAATCTCATCCCTGCTATCTACTTCCAAGTTACTTCTGAGCTTATATGTGGTAGAGAAGGTAAGTGACAGTGGATGACCTTGAGGGCCTGTGCCATACAGCTCAGTCTGGTCTTCCTCAGTGCCTTTTCCCCCTCTGCTGTGTGAGTGGGGAGGGGGGAAAGAAAAGACTTCTGATTCACAAACCTTTTGTTTAGTGTTTTATAAACTTTAAAAAACATATTAATCTAGGAGAGACAGGCAGGCAGACCAGGGTTAGTGTATTTATTTGGTACTTCATTTTTCAATAAGGAATTACATTTTGAAGCCAACTCTATCTCGGTCATGAGTTAATCAATGCTAATTACTTGCATGCGAGATGGGATGAAATGATTGTTTTTATATTCCAATTTGATTTAAGTTACATTTTGGAAAATATCTTTTGAGGGGAAACAATTTAGAATCAAAGTTCTTGCACATTGAATATCATATCTCCAAGTGTACAGTAGTACATAAACTTGCACTTAAAAGATAATTGTATCCACATTTAATGGTTTGGGATTCAAACAAGTTACAGTTCTGAGCTCAGTATCTTAAGCCTTTATGAATCTGAATACTCATTAATTTCATACTTTATAATTTCACTCTTGCATTATAATTGCTATTCTATGAAGTGAAACTTTTATATAAGTTTTTTGTCTTTATTCAGTACCATTTCAAAATCTTGGAACTGCCTACCTAAATGGCACTGTGGCAGTACCTTCACATCATGAATGCAACAGTTCAAGAAAGCAGTCCACCACCACCACCTCATGGGCAATAAATGCTGGCCTTGCCAGAGACACACTCATCCAATGAATGAATACTGAATCAATCCAGATGTTCTTTGCAGATCTAATTGTTTTTACTGCACTTAACAACTGATTAAAGTTCCCTGGAATATCTATGCACAGGCATGTCTTTTAATTGGGTTTACTGAAGTGACTACTACTTTAAGGTTAGTCCTGATAATTTAAATTGATTAACTTCCCTGCTTAATGGGCAAAGGCTAAAGGTTGCTATTACTACAATATAAAGAGAAATCAATAGTGGTATAACATTAACAACTTCAGAACAATCTGATTAACCCTTTCCTTACAGAAAGGAAGGGTAGATGGGGAAACTGGGTGAGGAGCCTCTGGCCTAATATGCTTGTCCTTGGGAGCAACTGGACATGGAGGGTTACAGGTGAGTGACGGTGGAGCAAGAGGGTTAGCAGTTGTGGTACTATCATAAAATCAAACTTCTGACGTGTACTGTCCACATTTGGATTGTTTTCAATGTTGGCTGCATCTCTCATTTTCTAGCAGTCTTTGTGCATCAGAAAACTGGACAGATGGGCTGTTAGCATCCTCACAATTTTGACCATTTTAAACCTCTGCTGCTTCTTGATTGAAAATTGTGACTATTGTCACATTTTAAGGTCATCTGGAAGATCCTTTTTTCTAAAGTTTTCTTAATATCCTGAAACAAGTTATTCACCTGTTCTGTTGGTGGATTATATTTGGGCACCATTTTCCCATTCTGCTGTGGTCTGGTGGGGTGGGTGTGTTGTCTGGCATCACATCTTCAATCCAGCTGAGCTGTCCATTCACCCAGGAAGATGACTTGTAGCAGTTATGTTTGTAGAACCTTTTTTGATCTTGACCCACACCTATTTTTAGTGCAGAGAAAAAATTGAGCATGTTGCTGTTTCATATAGAATTGTTACAAATAGTTTAATAATGCTCAAAGATTGATGATTTCTGCTTTCCCAGATGAAGTGTTAACTTGCCAGAGATGGATTTATAATTTATAGGACTCGATCAATAATCAAAAATATAATTCAATCAAATTAAAGTTTGAATGGATTCAGTGGTACTGAAGGTTGGTTGGTCGGTCATCCTAATTAGCATTGATAAAAGTGACAGTCGATGACACAACTTCTCAATTCAAATACAAACATTTTGTTGGGTTATTCAAAGGTGTTTCTTTGCTAAACAACAAAGTCAGTTATTTAAATTTTCTTGAAAGCATTCCTCATTCAAGGTGAATCAAATTGAGTCTGACCTAATATTTGGGTGAATCATTGTTGAGTTTGATACTTTAGTGGACAGGGAAGAAAGGAAAATAAATTGTATATAAAAAAAAAATTATAGTTTAATTAGATTATATAGAGTAATTATGTCATCACTTCAACTATTTAATATGTGGCATTAAAACCCAAGTTGCTACAGTGTCACATTGCTGTCTTAAAGAACTTTTTAAATTACAACAAGCTGAAACAAAATGTACAAATTTAAGCTGCAAAATAAAAGGCTGAGGAGCACGAGGGTGTAAGTTGGATTTGGGGACATTGTCCTGGCCACCAATATATTGCCTGTGTATGTGATGCTTTTATCGTACATGACTACTGTTAGTTTGAAGACAAGCGGTCACTTTTAATGATGTATAGGTACTATGAAACATTTACTATAATATGCACCTGGTTATAATGTACATCTTATAACCAGGAAGGCTAATGGCATCTTGGCCTTTATTCCAAAGGGCATGGAGTATAAAAGCAGGGAAGTCTTGCTACAGTTATACAGGGTATTGGTGAGGCCACACCTAGAATACTGTGTACAGTTTTGATCTCTATATTGATGTATTTGCTGTGGGGGCAGTTCAGAGAAGGTTCATTAGGTTAATTCCAGAGATGAGGGGGTTGACTACTCATTGGAATTCAGAAGAATGAGAGGTGATCTTATCGAAATGTATAAGATTGAGTGGGCTTGACAAAGTGGATGGAGAGACGATGTTTCCACTGATTGTGACTAGGGCCCATAATAGTTTTAAATGGGCAGACCCTTATTCTGAGATGTGGAATTTGCTGCCTCAGAGCTGTGGCAGCTGGGTCATTGAATAATTTTAAGACTGAGACATAAGACAGGTTTCTTAACCTGTTATGGGGAGCAGGCAGCGAAGTGGACCTGAGTCCATGATTGGATCAGCCAAATGGCGGAGCAGGCTTGGGGCTGTATGGCCTGCTCCTATTTATGTTAATCATAAAATCATGCACAGTGTAAAACACAATTTCAGACCAGCATATTTGGCTGGCAAGGATCATTGCTTCAAGCATGAAGTTGGACTATTACCCCTTTTTATATTGCATATTGTGTATCTATGTGCTACACTGGAATGTAGTGAATGTAATGCATGAGAAAACTGATTTTTGCTATACTGCTATAAAATAAGATGTAATACATGAGCCTGAACAGTGAGTTCAACCACAAGAGAGCATCATAGCCAAACTCAGTCCTGTCTTCACTTGTCAAACACATTCCAGCAGGCATTATTGGACAATAATTATTTCCACCAATAAAGTCCAGGTGTCTTTTCTGGTGTGTCCTATGTTTGAGGGGGAAAAAATCCACCAATTTTTCTTTTTTTTAATCAATATCTGGATGTTTTCTTAAGCAGTCTCCAGGAGTCAAGCATTGTATCTGTTACAATATCAACTTGCATTCGTCTGGTGCCTTAACATTCAAAATAATCCTTTGTTTGAGATGAAGGGCAGGGGAAAAATAAAAATGAGGGGCTGTTTTTAAAAAAAAAAGGGCTTAGTTTACAAAGGTATGTTTTAAGGATGACAAGCCACGATTTGCAAGACACAATGGTTTACAGCTGGAATGGTAGTGTGGGGCTGAGTAGCTGAAGGCACAGCTGCCAATAGTAGGGTGAAGGATGAGGAATAAGTCAGAGGGAGGGGAGTATACCCCCTAGAGGAGCCAAAGTAAATTAATGAGCACAAAGATCATGGATGAAAGTAAGACATACTTGCATTTTGATAGCACCTTTCAGGATGTCCCCAAGTACTTTACAACTAATGTACTTTTGAAGTGTAGACACTGTTAGAAGCACGGCAGCCACTCTGCACCTATACAGCTCCCACAAACCGCAATGTGATAATGACCAGATAATCTGCTTTACTGATGCTGATTGAGGGATAAATAATGGCCAGGACACCGGGGAGAGCTCCCATGCTCTTTGAAATAGTGTCATGGGATCTTTTACGTCCACCTGAAAGAGCACTGTGGCTGCCGTCCTCAACTGCAAGATGCACTGCAGCAACTTGCTAAGGCTTCTTCAACCACACTTCCTTAAACCTGCAACCTCTACCACCTAGAAGGGCAGCAGCCACATAGGACCAGCACCACATCCAAGTTCCTCTGTCATATATCGGCATTCCTTCATTGTCACAAAATTCTGGAACTCCCTAACAGTACTAAGGGCACCTTCATCACACAGACTGTAACTGTTCAAGATGGCAGCTCATTGCCACCTTCTCAAAGGATGCCTAATAACTGCTGGCCTTGCCTACATTTCTAGAATGAATAAATACATTTTTTAAAATAGATTGTATTCTGTGTTGGCCCTACCAACAAGCATAATATTACATTTATGTGTTATTTGCCAGACTTGACTATTCCGATGTTCTAGCTATCTTCCACCCTCAATGAACTTGAGCTCATCTTAAACTCTGCTGCCCATGTCCTAACTTGCAGAAAGTCCATTCACCCATCACCCCTGTGCTCGTTCACCTACATTGGCTCATGGTCCACCAACATCTTGATTTTCGCATGCCAGATACGAGGCTCTCTAAGCAAATGCTTTATGCAGAGCTCCTTCATGATAAACGAGCCAAAGGAGGACAGCGGAAACGTTATAAGGACATTCTCAAAGCCTCCCTGATAAAGTGCGACATCAACCCTGACACCTGGGAGACACTGGCCGCAGACCGCCCGAGGTGGAGACAGTACATCTGGGAGGGCGTTGAGCTCGGAGTCCCAATGCAAAGAGCATGAAGAGGCCAAGTGCAGGCAATGGAAGGAGCGCACGGCAAACCAGCCCTACCGACCCGTTCCGTCGACGAATGTCTGTCCCACCTGTAACAGGGTCTGTGGCTCTCGTATCGGACTGTTCAGCCATCAAAGAACTCACTTTGGGAGTGGAAGCAAGTCTGCTTTGATCCTGAGGGATTGCCTATGATGATGAATGATGATGATTTTAAAATTCTAATTTTCATGTTGAAATCCCTCCATGGCTGCTCCCCATCCTATGTGAATACCAGAGTGTCAGCACTGTGTGCTCTCTGAACCAAGGAGTGTGAGCACTGAGCATTCTCTGACCTCGGTAGTGTGAGGGCTGTGCATGCTCCAAACCCAGGTGTGTGGGGGCTGACTGCTCTCTGAAAGCAATAGTGTTAGCACTGTGAATATAGTGGCCTGCCTGACAATGACTCGATCAAATTGCACATTGCAGAGACCTTGATTTGCTCTACAGCAGACAGGATCAAATTACACATTCCAGACAAACTGTTGGGTGGGTCTGGTCCCCTTTGTAGGCACCTTTAGTAATGACTCCACGAGGCAGGGTATGGTGCTTTGACTGTGCAGACCTGCAGTCTTTTATTAGCAGCTCCTGAGTGCTGACAACAAGCTGTGTGTTCCTTTTTATACTGGGTTACCTGCTGTGTGCAGGCAACCCTTGGGTCTCCAGCAACAGCACCCTCTAGTGTACTGGTAAGGTATGTACAGTACAAGGGTACATTCAATGTTGCAAGACAGTGTTACAGACATCACACAGTGAACAGGTATGCCTACACAACACCCTTGGAGGACAAATCAGAAATCTGGTCCAACACACTTACGTTGCAAATAGATGCAGCCATATCTGGGAGCAGACCTGTATAGGTCAACAAGTACAAAGACCAGGATATCTGCCAAGGGGAACTTGGTGGATGTTTGCAATTAAGCAAAACGTTTGATACAGTAGGAGATTGGTCCATGAGGTTGGAGGGCACAACATGGGTGGAGTGCTTCTGAAATGGATTGAAAATTGGTTGATGCAGAGGAAGCAACCAATTGCTTGTGGAGATGGTTCTGCCTGGAAGACAGTAATGAGTGGGGTGCTTCAGGGAGCAAGGCTTTGCAATTGCTGTTTACATGTATAAGTGTCATTATCCTAAACTTGCTGTGGTTTGTCCATTCCATGCTGGATGGATGACGAGAATGTCCATTCTATCTATCATATATGTTAATTGTAGAAACATGAACATAGAAGAAACAACGTTTATTTGTTACATCAAGCCCATTTCTTTCACAGGCCACGAACAATCCCCATTGTGGACTCTGCTTCCAAGTTCGTGTCTCACTCTTTAAGTGTATACAGTCCTGAAATCCTCAGATACATCTCCATACATGAAATTTCTGCAAGTTCAACCAGTCTGCCATAACTTTCTCCGAGGGTTCCATCAATCCTCTGCCAAAGTTACAATTATGTTCCAGGTCAACTGCTCATCACATGGCACATACCCATTGTAATATTTATTACCTAGCCACACAAGTGTCAAGTGAAGAGAAAAACAGCATTCAAAGTGAGTGGCACCAATTATGCTGATGGCCTTAGGAATGGTAAATGGATTGTAGTACAGATAAGCGTAAGTGATTAATGGAGCAGAAAAATGTGTACAATGGCAACATGCATTTCTATAGCGCCTTTAACATGGTAAATCATCCCAAGGTACTTCATAGGAGCATTATCTATCAAAATTTGACACCGAGTAACATGAGATATTAGGACAGGTGATCAAAAGCTTGATCGGACAGGTTTTATTGAATATCTTAAAGGAGGAGAGAGTGACAGAGATATTTAGGGAGGGAATGCCAGAGCTTAAAACCTTGGCAGCTGAAGGCACGACCACCATTGGTGGAACGCTGAAAATGGGAGATGCACGAAAGGCCAGAATTGGAGGAGTGCAGAGATCTCGGAGGGTTGACTGGCTGGGAGGAGATTACGGCGAAAGAGAGGGACGAGGCCATGGAACAATTTGAAAACAAGGATGTGTATTTTAAAATTGAGATTTTGTTGGACCAGGAACCAAAAAAGGTCAGTGAGTACAGGGGTGATGGATGAACGGGACTTGGTGTGATTTAGGGCACAAGCAGCAGAGTTTTGGGTGAGCTCAAGTTCAAGTACACAACTTAGCAAAGTTGAAAAAGGGAAATGAATTGCTATGATTGTGTACTTAAAGTTTCTAGTTAATGCTTTTAGCCAAACTAATCAAATGAATCTCCAAGGACATTTGACTATAAGTCAAAATAATTCATTCACTGGTGAACCCATATTAGGAATGCTATGTGCTTACAAAAGGTTGTTGATGCAGTGGAGAGAGCTCAAATAAAAGTAATCGGGCTATTCCAGGTTTAAAATCTAAGTTCTGAGAAGAGACAAGCACTGCACAAAGTTGCACGGCTGCACCCAGGCTCCCATGACTTCCTCCAGATGCTTATGGCGGGAATGGAGTTGAAGCCAAGATCAAATCAGCCATGATCTTATTGAATGGCAGAGCAGACTCGAGGAGCCGTATGCCATACTTCTGGTCCTATTTCTTATCTTATGTTCTTAAGGTTCCCTTCCAATGGGCGGAAGAGACCTCCCTAGGACACCAATGCAGCTTGGTTGCACAAGCCGGGATGTCGTCAATAGGAACTGGCAGCAGTGGCGCAAAACTTTCAATGATCTCAGTAGATCACGAAACGTTAGAGATGACAGAAGCGATCTGTCAATGGTGAGAGAGGTTGCTCCAACGAGGTGACAGGGGATAGAGAGTGCACTGCAAACTCTTCTAAACTGCATACAGCTCAAAAGTTTCTTCCAAATCCTGAAGGCTTCAGTTTCTGAGATTGGAAAGTGAAATGGTAGCTTTTATACCACTTCTGCAGCTGTCAACTAGTCAAAGCAACGGAGGGTCACTGAGAACCCAACACTTAGTTGGCGTGAAACCCGAGGGATGGCAAACTTGTTAAAAACTTGGTAAGTTTAGATTACCCTAATGAACCACTGCCCTATCATAAAGAGCAGGAGGCAGGAGTTCCAGCCACTAAAATTTCAGGCAGCCCATTAACTAGATGAAGCATCCAAAGCCCTTACCGGGGTTAAGAAGATTAAACTTTGCAAAACATACTGTTGTCCCTGCAGTGAGCATTCAATATCTTGGTTTACATAAGAACATAAGAAATAGAAGCAGGAGTCAGCCATTCGGCCCCTCGAGCCTGCCCCGCCAGTCAATAGGATCATGGGTGATCTAATCCTGGCCTCAACTCCACGTACCTGCCCACTCCCCATAACCCTTGACTCCCTTATTATTCAAAAATCTGTCTTTTACATCACATTAATTTGGGGGCCTGCAGCAAGCCCTGAATGCAACCCAAACCTGCTCTCAACAGGTGGGAATTCTATTGAGTCTATCGGATGCTTCGCTAGCCAGAGGTTCTGAGGTAATCTGGAAATGCCGCCAAGGACCTCAAGTCTGGGGAGAACATAAGGAGACGGGGCTTAAGAAGTGTCTGCCACTCTGGTCTATAATTTCCCAAGCAAATTAGGTGGTGCAGAAACCCGGTGGATCAGAATTCCACCCCAAATTGTGCCCCACCCTATGTTATGCTTCCCCCATAGGGAATACATCACATCTCCACTGTCCCTCACCCCAGACTTTGGAGTCTCTAGAATTTTGTATTCACAATCGCTATAGTGCATAATATGTTTATTATATCAAATATAAATGGCAGCTGAGCTATTATGACTCTCTTATTTCACACTATCATTTTATTCTATAGGTTTTCAAAGTTTACTTTGCACTTTATATAAAGACATTTTTACATTGATTCAATTACATCATCACTTGGCAACCTCACTTGTGCATAATACAAATATTGGTGAAAAATTTTCAACAGGAAAGACAAAAATTAATTTTATAACATCAAATTGTTTAGATAAACATTAAGCTTGGTGTGTTCATTTTAACAAGAGAACATTGGGTATAAAATAATTGATGTTTTACATCTCACTTTGCTACTGTGCTTTGAGAGAATGGATTTTAAATGTTATTTTGACTGCTTCAGTCAGCTAAAAGGTGAAGCTCAACATGAAAATTCTTAAATCTGTAACCAATCATAACTTCATGTTATATAATTCTTTAAAAATCTCATGGATTGTCTCGGTGATTGTGGATTTCCATGACACAGTTATACCTTTTTGATGGATTGTTAAATCAAGTTTTTACAAAGGAATTGAATTGAAATGATGGTAAACTATCCTATTCATATAGCTGATAAAATTGTACTGTTGGTATTTGATATTTACAGTTTATCCTGTACAGTCCAGAATTCTCTATATTTAGGATGGTGTAAAATACTACACATTTCTGTGTAAAAGCTATTTATAGTCAGACTGATTATACATTACAAGGATTGAAAATAAACCAAATCAGAACTGTATGCTTAGTATCCACAGTGGGCTTCCTGAATGCAGCCGTGTCTGATTTCAGGTAGGGCAGGAGGGTGGTGAGCACCAACTAAATGCTTTTCTGTGACGAGCGAGAAGGGATCGGTCAACTTGAGTCTTCTAGCAGCTGGTTGCAGTACAGTGACGGCCTAACCTGGGGGCAGGTCACCTACCTGCTTGCTCAATTGGAGATAAATGCAGGATCGAAGAAAGTGGGGGAGAAAAATATCATTAACACGGGAAAAGGAATAAAAGAATCAAGGACAGAAAGGCAGTCACTGCCCACTGGAAGGAGCACTTCGAGGATCTCCTCAACCAAGATTCTGTCTTCAACGTGACTGACCGCGACTCAATCCCACAGCATGCCACAGATGACGCTTGCATCTGCGCACACTCTGAGGCCGAGCTCCAAGCATCGCCAATACCTTAATCGAGGCGTACGAGAGCATAGGCCTTACACTAAATATCCATAAGACAAAGGTCCTCTACCAACCTACCCCCCCCCCCCCACGACGAGGCCTTGGACAACGTGGACCATTTTCCATACCATGGGAGCCTACTGTCAACAAGTGCAGACATCAACGACGAGGCCCAACACCACCAATGCAGCTTTCGGTCGCCTGAGGAAGAGTGTGTTTTGAAGACTAGGACCTCAAACCTGGCACCAAGCTCATGGTCTACAGAGCAGTGGTGGTACCCATCCTCCTATATGGCTGAGTCTTGGACTATGTACAGCAGACACTTCAAAACACTGGAGAAGTACCACCAATGCTGCCTCCACAAATCCATTGGCAGGATAGGTACACCAACATCAGTGTCCAGGCCAATATCCCTACCATTGAAGCACTGACCACACTCGATTAGCTCTGCTGGATGGGCCACATCGCCCGCATGCCTGATATAAGACTCCTAAAACAGATACTCTACTCGGAGCTCTGACATGGCAAGCGAGCCCCAGGTGAGCAGAGGAAAGGCTTCAAGGATATCGTCAAAGCCTCCTTGAAAAAATGTAACATCCCCACTGACACTTGGGAATCCCCGGCCCAAGACCGCGCAAAGTGGAAGAGAAGCATCCAGGAATGCGCTGACACCTCGAGTCCCTTCACCAAAAGCAAGTAAAGCCAAGCATCAACAGGGAAAGGAGCGCGCGGCAACCCAGGCACCCCACCCACCTCTTCCTTCAACCACTGGCTGCCCCACCTGTGAGAGAGCCTGTAGGTCCCGCATTGGACTCTACAGTCACCAGAGAACTCATTTCCAGTGTGGAAGCAAGTCATCCTCGACTCAGAGGGACTGCCTATGATGATGATCACAACTAGTGTAGCACTGCGACCAACGGGATCTGTTGAATAATTGGGTAGCTTGGGTTAGAGAGGAAGTCAGGTCCCAACTCTTACCATTTATTGAGCCAATGCCACATTAGCATGCTGTGAAAATACAACAAACAGCTTTGAAAATAATTAAGTTGAAGCCATCCACAACTGTGAATGCACTTCACAATATAACTGGGTGAATAATTTGACGCATCTCACCGCACTCTCAGTTGCACATATGCGCAGAATAAATCTCTGCTATTCCCAGCGGATAAACTCAGGGGGAGATATCAAATCTGGCAGTTTCATGAAAAATATTGACGCCACTGTGTCAGCCAATGAGTTGGAGACAAGGTGGCACTTAGGGTTTTAATATACAGGGTCTCCGAACTCATGAGCGAAACTCCAGCAAACAGAGCCTACCGAGTACAGCAGGATTGTTTTTCCAGCAAAATGCAGCGACTGAAGGGCAGTTACATAATATAAATTATGTCCATAAAATCAATCAATCAATCAATCATCATAGGTAGTCCCTCGGGGTCGAGGATGACGTGCTTCCACACTAAAAAATGAATACTCAGGTGACTGATGAGCTCATTTTAAACAGTGGAAGATGTCTGTGTGCGAATTCTTTTAACGTGGGGTGGCCGTTGCACACCAGCCACCACACGGGCTTGTCAAAGCAAGGTCTTGGTCCAGTGGCAAGGGGATCCAAGATGACTGGAGACCAGGCTCTGCCACAATATTTACATTTACAGCAGTTCAGACTCCAGGCGTGATTGACAGAGGAATTAGTCATTCTGCCTGAGACTTGTGTCACTATATGCAGCCAAATAAATCTGCATGATTTCCAAAGTTAGATTTTTTTTTTACCCTTTTGCTATCTATTTTCACTACTGTTCTGTTTAGATCTTCCAAGAACACCCCTTTTCCCTCTTTAGCTACTCAGGGTGGCATGCCTATGGTTTCCCCACAGAGAGGAGAGGCTGGCCTCCATTCTACCGCTGTCTCTGACAACAAAGCCAGCTGGTAGGATCTTTAACTGGAATTACAGGGGCAAGAGGAAGGATTTCATGTTCTCCTGCTCCACAGCACAGTGAATGCCACAGTGATGGAATCCAATACCCCACAACATTCTTTCATTGTTACTTGTTTGGAACAGTAAAAACCGAAGTCAGTTTGATTGGCTATGGACGTCTTGAGAATGCAGTGACAATGGAGTAGGAAGTCTGAGGTGATTAGGTGCACGATAAACTGAACTCTGGGGTCTGGCTCAGAAAAGCTTGGAACATAGATCCATTCACTTAAATTAATTTCCATTCACCTTCATCCACCACAGGGAAACTTGACCACTAATAGCAGCACTAGTTCCTCTTTGCAAAAGCAGTATCCTATTTTTCTTAGGCATCTACAGGCCTGTGTCAAAGACTAATGAAATTTAAATGACAGCATTATCTCCTAAATCACTTATCTGTTTTAATTTGAAATAGTTTAATCTTGTCACTGACAGGCATCTCTCTTTTATTAAAAGCTTACCAGTCTGATTACAGAAAGACATTGACTGGATCTAAACCTGTGGCAACAAAAATTAAATGATTGTGAAAAAGGAGATAAGACGGCTTGAAAACCAATATCATCTCTCACAAGTTTTACACAGGAAAGCTTAATTACGGTTCTATGATTGAGAAAGGATCACAGCTTCCTAAATCAAAATGCCAAGATAGTTACACATTATTGCAACTCGTATCCGGCGCTAAGTAAATTCAGTAAATTCCTATTGGTTCACTACACATGATGTAACATTCAGATTAATTTATCGTGAAATGGTAAATCAGGCAGATACAGTTAGCAAGCATTCATCACAACCTGCTTCCAGAAGGTGCGGGCATCATATTACAACTGTACAATACAATTATACTTCAAGGCGCTGTCTCTCCATTGTATAACCTTCCTAGGTTATAAGTTCCAACATCAGGATTGATATTTATATAAAAATCACTTCCTCCCCATGAAGTAGAATTCTGTAGGAAACCCTGTGCAGTGCAGTTTGGGGGAATGTGCTCTTGTCTGACTCAGACCTAGAATGTAAACACTTCCAAACCTGTCCCTAGTTGCTCCTATTTTTTGTGTGTACTGTGCACCTCCCCTTGACTGCCCAAAGAAGCATGTTGTTTGACACTTCCTTGTGCTTTACACATCAGCAAGGTGGTAAACTATTTTTGCAGTATTTTAAAATACTACGTCTTAACATTTATCTCTAGATTAACCCATTTCTTTTTGATCTGGGCAGAGCAATCTAAGGGTATTCATACAATCTACAGGCACCCGTTTCTAAATTGAAATGGGAGATGGTGCTTAAACATTCACAAAAACACTGCAACAGAGGAACATAGGAACAGGAGTAAGCCAGTGAATAGCCTTGAGGCTATTCTGCCATTCAGCGTTGATCTGTACCTTAACTCCATTTAACTACTTTGGTTCCATATCCCTTAATACCCTTGCCTAACAAAATCTATGAATCTCAGTTTTGACATTTTCAATTGACCTACCCGCAACAGCTTTTGGGGGAGAGAATTCCAGATTTCCACTACCGTTTGTGTGAAGAAGTGCTTCCTGAATGGCTCAGCTTGAATTTTAAGGTTATGCCCTCTTGTTCTGGGCTCTCCCGCCAGAGGCAATAATTTCTCTCGACCTACCCTTTCAAATCCTTTAATCTTCTTAAACACCTCAATTAGACCATCCCTTAATCTTCTATTAAGGAAATACAAGCTCAGTCAATGCAACCTGTCCTCATAATTTAACCCTTGTAGCCCCGGTATCATTCTGGTGGATCTGCACTGCACCGACTCCAAGGCCAATATATCCTTCCTGCCAAAACTGAATGTGGTCCAACCTGAGCTTTATATAACTGTAGCATAACTTCTACCTTGTTTGTTGTTATGTAGTTCATGAATGTTACTCAAGCTGAGACTTGAGCTTTGATACAGCTTGCTGATACATGCATTCAATCACGCATTTAAGGACTTAAAAATTCGCTAAAGCCCGAAAATGGGCAGTGCCACCACAGGGAGAGGTTTGCTTGCGCCCGTTCAAAGAGCACAGGCAGCACCGTTATTTTGGTGCTATCTGCTGATTTAAATGATCGCAGCGCAGAACCTACCATGCAACATGCTGTTTCGGGGTAAGATCAGCAGGAGGCCAAAGGTTGGTTCGAAACTATCTGTGATGCGTGATCAGGAAAGCGAGATTTATAAAACTAAAATGGAATGTTTCTGGTTATGTATCTCGTGATTTATAGGTTAAAAGAGAATTGAAAACACACATAAATCGATAAATCAAAGCCTTAAAATAAAAGCTGTCACCAATTTTAAATAATGCAACCAGCAGTTTAGCTGAAATCCATGTTTAATTCAATTGCTGACGGTCTCAAATATTTAGCCAGCTAATTTGTCAAGTACAATTATTAATCAAAAAAAGTCATCATTAACTGATTAAATGCTGCAATTTGGGTGGAATCATTCTAGCAGTTTGAGGTTTGAAATACTTGAATTTATGAAAAATCATGCTACTTGTGTCATCAAATTCCTGAATAGACCATCCAGTGCAAACTGTCAAAATTATTTGAAACAGTGATCAGTTAAGAATGCAAACCTGTCACAGAGCCTTCGGTTCGGTGGGGCTGCACATATTCTGCAGTTATTTAAGACAGAGATCTATAGATCTGCTTTCTCCCGGGTCAGATATGCACTGGCAATGGCTGCATGCACGGTTGTGCTTTGGAGAGGGCGTTAAAAGGAACGATGACGTCTAAAATCGCTCAGCATGCATCAATTCGGTGTTGCACGCCAATTGGTACCATGATGATGATCATTAAATTATTTGAGGCGAGCGCAGGCAGCACTGCCGACCTGCCTAATATGGCTGCCACTGCGTTCCGCTCCAGAAGTGGGCAGAAGCGAGGCGGCTGCCATTTTTTTCTTCAAAATTGGCCTTAATGGCTGGCGCTAATGCAATTTCTAGGCCAATGTCTTTTAACATGGTTCAATACATAGTGCCTGCAGAATAATGGAAATTTTTGGGAGGGGAGGGAGATGGTTTAAGCATACAATGATTTGAGATGCTTTTGGTGCTGTTACGTAGATGAATCCTAAAGGCAAGGGACCCATTGCCACAAAAGGCTAAATGCTAGCTCACAATCTGTTGTTTGATGAATAGGCGGGGCCATGGTGTGTGGAGCATGCACAGTCGCAGAAGACCGCTGGATAATCTCTTATTTATTTGCATCTGCCACACACTGGAGGAGCTGATAAAAGTAATGAGAGATTTAAGAGGTGGAGGTTCTTGAGTCGGAGCCATAACAGCAGCTGCCAGGCTCAATTGCTCAAATGAATTATTACATGCTGCAGGTAAATCGGGGCAGTAATAGTTAAAATCATAAAATGGTTACAGCATGGAAGGAGGCCATTCGGCCTATCGAGCCCGTGCTGACTCTCAGCTAGTCCCACTCCCCTGTTCGTACATGTGTGAGGATTTCCTCACGTGACAGTCTTGTAAGTGCTATCACTCAGAATCTGAGGGAAAACCGCCATAAAATAAGTATATGATCATAAAATGAGTTGAATGTTCAATGACCAAAAACTGCGCCAATCCCAAAGCTGGTGATAGAGAATGTCATGCAATTAAGACAAGAAAGCTGTAATCCTTTTCAACCTGTTCTTTCCCCACACACAATCATGAACACTCAATGTTAAGAGCTCCTGATAAAAGGAACAAAGGAGAAACACTGAAAAGTTCCAAGTATTTAAAATCATGTCTCATGACTAAAAAAAAATAATTTTAATTCTATATAGTGTCTGCCCTGATTGGTTGTCCCTAGCTAGCAGAATAATGATTGCATTTCAATACAATAATTTGAGAGAAGTAATCAATGCAACTGGCCTGTGACCAAATTCAACATGGCACCTAAGATGCAGGCACAGACATTTAAAACCCGGTGCATTATCTTAAAAACCTTGGCCAAGTTTTGAATTTTCACCCTCCTGCCTTTGTGGAATTTGTTATTTTAAGGAGTAATCCTGATGTTACACATGTGGGAGAAAGGTTATTTTAAACTACATGAATATATCAAAAGAAAACATTACAGTAAGTGCTGGGAAGGATCCCATTCTGGAATGTAGGAGAGGGTAGCTTGTCATCACTGTCTATACACAGGCTTCTGTATTAGGGTTGCCAGGAAGCATGTCCCCATTTAATACACTTTCGGAAGCTAACAACATCCTGTCAGTGCTGGCATCTTCTTTTTTTTGCCTCTCGAGAATTCGGTTATGGATTATAGGAACAAAGAACAAAACTGATCCCCCAATAATCGGTGGAATTCCAGCCAAGTAAAAGGCCATTCGATAGTTGCCGAAGTGATCAAACAGAATTCCTGCATGGAATAAACGGGTCAAAGGTTAAGAGAGTTAGTATTAAACTCCCAACATCAAAGCTGAAGCTTAAATTAAATAAGCCACTAATCTATACAGAAATATACAGCTCTGGCAATACTGCTTAGTCAGTAATAACTTGCATGTGTGAGCTGTAGGGGTTTACACAGATCTAGATTCATATTAGTAATCATTTCCCCCAGCCTCTGTGCTGAGCACTGAATTGGATGTAAACACATAAACTGATTTTCAATTGAATGGAACCTTTTAAAATAAATGTATTGTCAAATTGGAAGGATTTTGTAAAAAAAAAGATAATGTTCAATGAAGACAAACAGTTTTTACGACTGATTAATTTGGCCACTAATCTTTCCCCAGTCTTAAAATAGGCTTTGAGGTGCAACTATCCATTGTTTATAATCGTATAAATGAGCTATATTCCTGTATGGAAAAGAAATGGGGAAAAAGCACAAAGGAAAATGAAAGTGTTCTGGTAATAAAGATGATGGGATGTTTGTGGCAGTGGCTCGAGCGCTTCACCTATTAAACCATTTTATTTTTATTCCCCTTCCCTCTGAGGAAGTACCTGGACTCCACTCCGGGTTGTTTCCGCTGATAGTTTGACCAGTTGCATGAGAATTAAAATTGGCCATTCTCCATCACCGATTCGGCCTGTGGTTGTCCACATAATGAATTCTAGATCTTGGGCAAGCTCTCAGAGGAAGCATGGAGGCTAGCCCTTTCTCAAAGGACAGGAGATCAAAAATAAGACTAATGACATTTAAATGTGTTTTGGATACTGAAACGCTAAGTCTGTCTGAGAGTCATACAATATTACTGCATAGGAACAGGCCCTTTAGCCCATCACGTCTGTGCCAGTGCTTTTCTCCACGTGCCCATTCCCCATAATCTTTGATATCCCGGCAGGTCAGGCAGCACCTGTGGAGAGGAAGCGGAGTTAAGTTTTGGGTCGATGACCCTTTGTCATCGATCCAAAATGTTAACTCTGCTTCCGCTTCACAGATGCTGCCTGACCTGCTGAGATTTCCAGCATTTCCTGTTTTTATTCCAGCATCCGCGGTATTTGGCTTTTGTACCTTTGATATCCCTCTGTTTCAAGTCACTACACAATTTTCTAAAAGGATTTGGAGGCTCAGCTTCAGTGTGGGTTCTGTTTTCCATACCGCACTGGGGATGGAGTCTGCCCACCCTCCAGTTTTGGAATGTATGTGTATTTATATACATCTGTGTACATTCCATGAGAAACTCCTGGGAGTCAGACTGGTCTGCGGGCATAGTGCAATCGGCCACACGTTTTATATGCAGTGCAATTTTCTTTTCTAATGAATAGAAAAAGGAAATGAGGTGGGGTGTTAAATTGAATGCCAATTTTCCACTTCCACTGCAGACCATTTCATCCTCCTTATGTCCACATTTATAAGGCAATCTGCCTATGTAAACTTCCCATGTAATTATACTCCTGCCAGTGGTACCTCAGCCTGTACTTCAAAGAATGTCCTCGACTTTAACCAACTCTACTTCTCTGCTCCCAAATTGTAACTTTTGTTACGTGATTATAAATAATATATAATCAATTATATAAAAATAATGACTTTAAAATGGGACACAAATTATGTCTATGCTCCTTAGTACAACTAGCCAGCATCATCTGAAGATTTGGTCTTGACACCATTGCCGCGATTTCGCCAACCGTGGCGAGTCCGGGGAGGCCGGGTTGTTTAGTGAGATTCTGGCCTCTGTTGGCTGCAGCCCACTCTCTCCAAGTAATTTTATGTTGATTGGGCTTGTTAAGCCCGCCCAGCGAGGTTCCCAGCCAATTAAAAGGAAGCAGGTCTGATGACTTAATTTGATGACGTGGCATCAGCCGTTTCTTTAAAGGGACCATGGCCACAGTTATTTTGTGCTGTCAGTGTTCTTCAGCATTGAGGTGCGGCAAGCACTGCACGAAGGTGCACGACTGCACCCAGGCTCTCCCATAGCTCCCTCCATATGCTTATAGAGGGAGTCACAGAACGCAGGGAGGTTCTCTTCCCTTCCAAAGGATGGAAGAGGTCTCCCCAGGAGACCAATGCAGCCTGGTTGCACATTGTATAGGAGGGCACAAGTGGGGATGTCATCGGGAGGACCTGGCTGCAGTGGCCCAAACCTTTCAATGCTGTCAGTAGATTACGAAACATTACTGCACGCCACACTCAACCTCATCCTGCTGTGCCACTCATCACATCCCCATCACTCTGCCTTCCCTACCCTACTCCGACACATCCTTACTCACACCAACTTACCTTACACCCCCACCCCTCCCTCTCTCTCTATCTAAATTGTCACATCCCCATCTCACTAGCCACTCCTCACACTCGCTCTCATCCTAGTGCAATCATACCAGCTAACAACATACAGGGTAGGCCAAGATCCATGTAAAGTTTCTGTTAATGTGGTGTCATTTAAATCTTTATTTTCAATACTTTGCGTTCTTGGACAGATCTGTGTGCACTTTTGGAAGTGGCTAAGTGAGTTGCAATGAATGGTGAGACATAACGGTACCCCCACAATGGCGATGAGTGTGACAGGAATGGCTTGGGCATTTCAGGAATGCTTTATGGTGTTGGTGTGGGGTGGTGCCAACCTGGCACATCATGTGACAGCCAGTGTGTACAGCATTAAATGAAGTAAATCTGGCCATGGTGAGGCCATCCCTGGCCATCGGGTAGCAATGTGGTCAGGTGCTGATGTCCTGTGCAACATCAGGTGATTACAGAGAAGGTTGGTGTTGTTGTTGGTGCTGCTGGTGTGCCTGGTGATGTTGGTGTTGGGGCTGATCGTGGTAGAATTCTGAGGACCAAGGTGACATTTTTTAAAGGGCACCGATGCTGATGGAATAGATGGCAGCTGAAGTTGAGGTGACAGAAGTGATCTGTCAATAGTGAGTGAAGTTGTTCCAAGGAGGTGATAGTGGATAGAGAGTTTAATACAACACTTTCAATCTGCATAAAGCTTAAAAGTATATTCCAAATCCTGAAGGCTCCAGCTTCTAAGATTGGAAAGTGAACAGCTGTGAAATAGTAGCTTTTATACCACATTTGCAGCTGTCATTTATTCAGAACTCATTGAAAACCCAACCTACTTACCTGATATGATCCCTGAGCACCGTGATCCTCATCAAAAAGCTGGAAAAATGGTAAGTAGAGAGTTAAATTGTCTTGAATTGGCTTTTAACTAGCTCTTAAATGATGTAAATTGCCTCCCTCGCCACTTGGTGTGAGGTCTGTTAGCCACTGACAGACCCGACCCATGGGAGACTGGCGTGGAGGCTCCAAACCCACTGTCAATCATTTCCATTTTCAATGGGAGGTCTGGCCCCCTCTTGCAGTGATGTTGACTCTGCTGTTAACCCCGCAGTCAGGTAATTATAACAATGAAAGGCATGCGCCCTGTGCAAACCCAGCCTGCAATGTCACAGTTATGTCGGGAAAGCAGAAAATGTGGAGCAACATTCCCAATGTTTCCAGAATGGTTGGAATGCAGGGGAAGCAGGGTAAAGTCTGGTGCATCAGCAGGATATAAAATGTATCACTGCTTAGCAGGATAACGGCAATAGTGAAAGAAGGAAGAGAGTGGTGAACCTGTGGAATTCTCTGCCACAGAAAGTAGTTGAGGCCAATTCACTAAATATATTCAAAAGGGAGTTAGATGAAGTCCTTACTACTCGGGGGATCAAGGGTTATGGCGAGAAAGCAGGAAGGGGGTACTGAAGTTTCATGTTCAGCCATGAACTCATTGAATGGCGGTGCAGGCTAGAAGGGCTGAATGGCCTGCTCCTGCACCTATTTTCTATGTTTCTATGTTTCTATGTAAGGCTGAAGTTCAAGGAAGAATAAGCCTGTCCACCTCATATCCTCACCCATGTTGCCATTCACCAAACACCAACCCATAGAACTCCCGTGGGGGATCGAGATAGTTACAACAAGAGTTTTTTTAACAGGGTGCCAGAGAAGTTAAAGGTGAAAATGGGATCTGACAGCGGGGAGCTCTATAGCATGCAGACTCAGATCCCAGGGGCTCTACTCTGCACATCCTTTTTAATGAGCTTACATGGACACCCTGAGGTTCATCTTAGTGGACCGGAGACAGGACAAGGAACAAACAGAGTCCTATACCATCCTCAGTGCTAATTGTCAAAGTGTGAGTGGCAGGACCAGAACATGTGGACCCATCCCCACCCACCCCCCACCCTGTCAAGGAGTTCACAGAACCAGTCGGTGCATCCAGAATTGATGCTTTCACCACTGATCTTCAGGCCTGGCAGCATCATTTGGACACAGCGATGGCAATTGCCTCCTCAGAGCTCTGGGGCACCATATCTGCAGAACTGAACTCCCATCATCAGATCAGCCCTTCTGCTGCTCAGTGGGCACTCAGATCCAGGGCCAAGCTCAAGTGGGTGGCTCGAGTTCACCTTCATGATGCTGCCCTCTCTCCTCCTATGGCCTCTCCAGTCAGCCCACTAAGATGCCTAGACGAAAAAAGTCAAAAAACCTGCAAATGCTGGAAATCCGAAACAAAAACAGAACAGTTAACACTCAGCAGGTCAGGCAACGTCTGTGCAGAGAACAGATGTTAGCATTTCAGGCATGGATCCTTTGTCAGAAACAATGGGACAAATTTTGTTGGAGTGGGGCCCTGTTAGTTAGACTTGTTCGTGCACATTTAGGGTTTAAAACGTTTTTGCCCACAAAGTTGCTGGAACTACAAGTTGATAACGACGCAGTGAGGGCAACAGGGCACCCGGGACCTTGGTGAACAACGGGACAAGAAAGTGTACCTCCTTAACCAATGAGATTAAAGGATTGAGAAAATAATCAAAGGAAGGACTGAGAAGGAGGGTGAATTAGAGTGGGTGAATTTTGGTACAAGAGAAATAAATGGAGGGAAAGAAAGATTGGATTAAGAGAGAGAGAGAAAAAGAGACAGAATAGAAAAGTAAGAAAACGTCATTTTAAATTTAAAAATGACATTTTTAAAAACTCCTAAAACAATTCACAACCTGAATGAATGAGATCCCTCACTTATAACTGTTTACTTTCTGGGCAAGAGAGTGATTGGCAGTCATTAACAATTATCAGAAGGGTACGTATGCTATTAATTACTAGGCTTAACTTTCCGTGGCGAGTTTAATTGACAATGAATGTGCAAATGAAGCAACTTCTTGAAAATCAGAGAGGTTACAGGTGAGATGGCGTTTTCGCAGTGCTAACAGCAGACGATGCACATTGGCCAGCAACTTGTGCTGATTTGCAATTCACGCGGCATCTCTTCCTCCTTACAAGTTGCTGGCCGATTTGTACATTAATAATACCGATTACTTTCTCAGAAAAATCTGGCCCATTAGTTCATCTGTTGCCTCCACAGTTGCTGTTTTCCCCTCTGATGCCAGCTCATGTCGGTGTCAGGAAACAGGAACAAGCTGCCCATGCACCTGCAGTGGCGGCCTACCCTGCTGAAGAGTTCTCCTTGGACTCAGCAGCCCCGAGATAAGGGCCACCTCATTGACAAGAGGCTCATTCTATCACAGCGCAGACAAGTACTGTGTTACCAATTGTTGGCGCTTAAGAGCAACAAGACTACGGGAGCGGATGGAATCCCCGCTGAGGCACTGAAGTATGGCGGAGAGGCACTGTTGGCGCGAATACATGACCTCATCTCTCTCATCTGGAGGGAGGAGAGCATTCCGGGAGATCTCAGAGATGCAGTGATCGTGACCATCTTTAAAAAAGTCCAACTGCGGCAACTAGAGGAATCCCCGTTATCAGCCACTGGGAAAGGCGTCGCTAGAGTCCTCCTCAACCGTATTCTCCCTGTGGCTGAGGAGCACCTCCCGGAGTCACAGTGCGGATTTCGTCCCCTACAGGGCACAACGGACATGATTTTAACAGCACAACAGCTGCAGGAAAAATACATGGCCGCCTTTGACCTTACAAAGGCATTTGACAATGTCAACCGTGAGGGTCTATGGAGCGTCCTCCTCCGTTTTGGCTATCCCCAAAAGTTCGTCACTATTCTGCGCCTGCACCTTGACGACATGCAGGCCGTGATCCTTACCAACGGATCCATCACAGACCCAATCCACGTCCGGACTAGGGTCAAGCAGGGCTGCGTCATCGCGCCACCCCTCTTCTCAATCTTCCTCGCTGCCATGCTCCACCTCACATTCAACAAGCTCTTCGCTGGAGTGGAACTAAACTACAGAACCAGTGTGAACCTGTTCAACCTTCGTCGTCTCCAGGCCAGATCCAAGACCGCCCCAACCTCTGTCGTCGAGCTACAGTACGTAGACGACGCCTGCGTCTGCGTGCACACAGAGACTGAACTCCAAATCATAGTCAACATATTCTGCAAAAGTTTCTACAAGTACGTAAAAATAAAAAGATTAGTGAAGACAAATGTAGGTCCTTTACAAACAGAAACAGGAGATTTTGTAATGGGGAACAAGGAAATGGCAGAACAATTAAATAAATACTTTGTTTCTGTCTTTACGGAAGAGGACACAAATAACGTCCCAGAAATGCTAGGGAGCCAAAGGTCTAGTGAACAAGAGGAATTAAAGGAAATGATTATTAGTAAGAAAATAGTGCTGGAGAAACTAATGGGACTGAAGGCAGATAAATCCCCAGGGCCTGATGATCTGCATCCCAGAGTACTAAAAGAGGTAGCCATGGAAATAGTAGATGCATTGGTTGTCATCTTCCAAAATTCTATAGATTATGAAACAATTCCTGCAGATTGGAGGGTGACAAATGTAACCCCACTATTTAAAAAAGGAGGGAGAGAGAAAACAGGGAACTACAGACCAGTTAGCCTGACATTAATAGTAGGGAAAATGCTGGAGTCTATTATAAAGGATGTGATAATGGCACACTTAGATAATATCAACTGGATTTAAAAAAGTCAACATGGATTCATGAAAGGAAAATCATATTTGACAAATCTACTGGAGTTTTTTGAGGATGTAACTGATGGAATAGATAAGGGAGAACCAATGGATGTAGTGTATTTGGATTTTCAGAAGGCCTTTGATAAAGTCCCACATAAGAGGTTAGTGTGCAAAATTAAAGCACATAGAATTGGGGGTAATGTATTGGCATGGATTGAAAATTGGTTAACTGACAGGAAACAGAGAGTAGGAATAAACGCGTCTTTTTCGGGGTGGCGGGCAGTGACTAGTGGGGTATCACAAGGATCAGTGCTTGGGTCCCAGCTATTCACAATATATATATAAATGATTTGGATGAGGGAACCAAATGTAATATTTCCAAATTTGCTGACGACACAAAATTAGTGGGATTGTGAGTTGTGAGGAGGATGCAAAGACGCTGCAAGGCAATTTAGATAGGTTGAGTGAATGGGCAAACACATGGCAGATGCAGTATAATGTGGAGAAATGTGAAGTTATCCACTTTGGTAGGAAAAACATAAGGACAAAGTTTCATTTAAATGGTGATGGCTTAGGAAGTGTCAATGTACAGAGGGACCTGGGTGTCCTTGTATACCAGTCATTGAAAGCAAACATGCAGGTGCAGCAAGCAGTTAGGAAGGCAAATGGTATGTTGGCCTTCATTGCAAGAGGATTTGAGTGCAGGAGCAAGGATGTTTTACTACAGTTATATAGGGCCTTGGTGAGACCACACTTGGAGTATTGTGTGCAGTTTTGGTCTCCTTACCTAAGAAAGGATATACTTGCCATAGAGGGAGTGCAGCGAAGGTTCACCAGACTGATTCCTGGGATGGCAGGACTGTCGTATGAGGAGAGATTGGGTCGACCAGGCCTGTATTCACTAGAGTTTAGAAGAATGAGAGGGGATCTCATTGAAACGTATAAAATTCTGACTGGGTTGGATAGACTGGTTTCCCCTGGCTGGGAAGTTGAGAACAAGGGATCACAGTCTCAGGATACAGGGTAGGAAATTTAGGACTAAGATGAGGAGAAATTTTTTCACTCAGGAGGATGGTGAACCTGTGGCATTCTCTACCACAGAAGGCTGTGGAGGCCAAGTCACTGAATATATTTAAGAGGGAGATAGATAGATTTCTAGAAACAAAAGGCATCAAGGGATATGGTGGCAAAGCGGGAATATGGTGTTGTGATAGAGGATCAGCCATGATCGTATTGAATGGCGGTGCAGACTCGAAGGGCCGAATGGCCTACTACTGCTCCTATTTTCTATGTTCCAATGTTTCTATATTCACTGAGGCGTCCAAAAGCATGGGCCTTAGACTAAACATCAATAAGACAAAGTCCCTGCACCAACCTGTCCCCACCGCACAGCACTGCCCCCCAGTCATCAAGATCCCTGGACAACGTGGACCATTTCCCATACCTCAGGAGCCTCTTAGCAACAAAGGCAGACATTGATGACTTCAACACCGCCTCCAGTGCACCAGTGCAGCCTTCAGCCGCCTGAGGAAAAGAGTGTTCGAAGACCAGGCCCTCAAATATGCCACCAAGCTCATGGTCTACAGGGCTGTAGTAATACCCGCCCTTCAGTATGACTCAGAGACATGGACCATATACAGTAGACACCTCAAGTCACTGGAGAAATACCACCAACGATGTCTCCGCAAGATCCTGCAAATCCCCCGGGAGGACAGACGCACCAACATTAGCGTCCTTGACCAGGCCAACATCCCCAGCATTGAAGCACTGACCACACTCGATCAGCTCCACTGGGCAGGCCACATTGTCCGCATGCCTGACACAATACTCCCAAAGCAAACGCTCTACTTGGAACTCCTTCACGGCAAATGAGCCAAAGGTGGGCAAAGGAAACATTTCAAGGACACCCTCAAAGCTTCCCTGATAAAGTGCAATGTCCCCACTGACACCTGGGAGTCTCTGGCCAAAAACCGCCCTAAGTAGAGGAAGTACTTCCGGGAGGGCGCTGAGCACCTCGAGTCTCATCGCCGAGAGCATGCAGAAATCAAACGCAGGCAGCGGAAAGAGCGTGCGGAAAACCAGTCCCACCCACCCTTTCCCTCAACGACTGTCTGTCCCACCTGTGACAGGGATGTAGTTCTCGTATTGGACTGTTCAGCCACCTAAGAACTCAGGTTAAGAGTGGAAGCAAGTCTTCCTCGATTCCGAGAGACTGCCTATGATGATGATGACCGATTGGCATCCACAATCCACACGGGTTGGAGAGCGCAGACATTTATTTTGGATGAATCTGGCAAAGAGCCAGCACAGACATGGTGGGCTGAATGGCCTCCTTCTGTGCTGTATACTCCTGTAGCAGCATAGTGCCACACCTGGATGGCACAGAGACAGTGAAAGAAGCACGGCGGTTAACAAAAAGAAGCACTTGTTACTTTTGTGTTGTGAAATCCAGGGTGCAGAAGTGTATCTTTGCCTTTTATGATGTTGAGAAGATATTTGGAGGTCACGTTACATCGGGAAACAGAGTTCCTTCTATGCCTCCTTGCAGAACTGTTGCTTATGTAAGCAGCTTTCTTCTGATACACCCTCGAGGGAGTGGTGTAGTCTGACCGACGGAAGTATTTGGTCTTCTCCTTTGGTGTAACCTTATTCCGCATGCCTCTCATTTCTTCACCTTCCTGCTCCTGTTCCGCTTCCATCATAAGGGAGAGACCATTGTGAACCCCACGATAAGGGCTCCATGAAAGAAGGGAAGGGAAGAAAAAGATTTTCCACTCAAAGGCAACTGGCAGAATTTGTTTTTAGCGGCACAGCTGAAAAATGATTTTTCCAGCTGCAAAGCCTGTGAACTTGTCCACTTTCTGGTTTGCCAAGTCATAAAGGTACCTCATGCCCCTCTTACACAGGCTTTAATGAAGTCAATTGCAATTGTGGCATAAATGGCAAAATCTCTGACAGACAGCACCTCACTACCTGTCACTTCCATTCATGCATCACTTTGAGGGTTGGGTGCACTTTCTACCCAACCCCATTTCCACCAATTTTACTGTGTACTTTAGAAGGGATGTAACTCTGCCATATCTAACTGATGCCCCAAATTCCATCCGCTAGCTTGAAAATGCCTGGCTTTTGCCCCAATCGTGGAATTTCTAGCCCCAGATATCTGAATAATCCCAAACCGGATCCAAAACAGGCCAGCTCCTTACGGAACTGCCTAGCTTCTATCATTATTCAACTGTAAATTAATTTTCAAATGAAAAATTATTCACATGCACAATTATGAAATGGGCCAAAATTATTTCAACTAATATATTTTGTTTTAAATATAGAAAGATTTCCAACCAGTAAACAAGTGTGAGTTAGTGGGTCAGGGTGGGGGGGATATTTTCTGTTCTCTATTTGCAATGAAGTCCTCAAAATGTTCTTCATATACATGTTTATGATTTTGCTATTAATAGCAAACAGAAAACATCTTCCCCACCAGGTCACTTTCAGTTAGAATTTTCCAACTGATTGTTTGAATGATCTTGTATCATAACAGGGTGAGTACATGGAGAATGTTCGCCAGTGGAATCTGTGCTAATACGTTGAAGGGTCCCACCCTAAACAAACAAAACTTTCTCTTTCAGAAGTTGACCGATCTACAGTATAATTCTAGCACTTTATGGCCCCAAGTTTCCACACGCGGCGAAAAAGGCGCACCTCAGAGCTGGGCGCCTGTTTTTCGCGCCGAAAACGGCGCCGGAAAAAAAATGCGGTATTTTCGAGCTCCTTGGAGCTCAATGTGTGTTTGGCGCGGCACACAGGGGGCGGAGCCTACGACTCGCGCCGATTTAGTAAGTAGGAGGGGGCGGGTACAATTGAAATGAGGCTTCTTGGTGCCGGCAACCCTGCGCGTGCGCGTTGGAGCGTTCGCGCACGCGCAGTCTGAAGTAAACATTGGCACTCGGCCATTTTTAAAAGTACTGCCGAAAAAGTGAAGATTTGTTTCTTGGACCCCTGCAAAGGCTTGTATTTTAATTTTCTTGATATTTGTGTGTGTGAGGGAGTGCTTTTAGCAGCACTGCTGAATAAATCACCTGCTGAAATCAGTGAGTTCAGCTTTTCTCTGCTAAACTTGCAGAACCGGTGCCTGCAAATTTAAATATAAAGATGTCGATGTGGCTGCCTCTCCCTGTCCAAATGGCCTCAGTCAGTCTCCCTCACAGCTCGAAGGCTGCTGCTGTTCTTTCTTCGGCTCCCGGCCAGTCACTGACACCGCTGCAATCCCATGGCCAAATGGCCTCAGTCAGTCCCCCTCACACCTCGAAGGCTGCTGCTGTTCTTTCTTCGGCTCCCGGCCAGCCACTGACGCCGCTGCAATCCCATGGCCGAATGGCCTGACGTCCGCTCCTGATTCTTCGGCTGCCTTCGAGCCACTGACGCCGCCCCATAAGCGTGGCTGAACGGCCTAAAGAATTTTAAATCTGCAGCTGCGTGTGTCCTGTGTTCATTCTTCGGCTCCCGGCCAGCCACTGACGCCGCTGCAATCCCATGACCGAATGGCCTCAAGTCCGTCCGGATGCTGCATCTTCGCGGGGAATGAAGGCCTGCCTCAAGCACCGCAGCTCAGCTCGAAGGCTGCTTGCTGCCTGCCGCTGCCGTCGAGACACTGACGCCACACCGCTGCCTAAAGGCCTGCCTGAAGCACTTTCACACAGGTAGGAACATGGTTTATTTAATCTTTTCTTTGCTTATAAATTTTTATTCAGGTTGGATTTATTTGTATAATATTTGTATAAGTATAACTAAGGATTGATTGTAGAACTTAATGACTTCCCTTCCCCCCCCCCCCCCACCTTGTTCCCTATGCCGAATTTGTAACCTGCGCCTGATTTTTTAATGTGTAGACAAGGTTTTTTCAAGCGTACAAAAATCTTCACTTACTCCATTCTAAGTTAGTTGGAGTACGTTTTCACTGTGGAAACTTTGAAATCAGGCGTCAGTGGCCGGACACGCCCCCTTTTGAAAAAAAAATTCTGTTCCAAAGTGAAACTGTTCTACCTGACTAGAACTGCAGAAAACTAAATGTGGAGAATTCCGATTTCTAAGATACTCCGTTCTACACCAGTTGCTCCTAAAAATCAGGAGCAAATCATGTGGAAACTTGGGGCCAATGTTTCTATTTCAGATGTAATATGATTTCATGGTTATTTACGTGAGCAATTGACTGACAATCTTAATGTGGCTTCAGTTCCTGTTTTGGTGAATTACTATTGGGGATCATATCAATTGTGAAATAACTTACATTTCAAATACAAAGATTGGGAATTCCTTCAAATTATGCATGGGAACAGAGGGATAAAAAGGTTCTGTACAATTACAGGATTTGATAAATCTTAACCACAGATGGTCGGATTCTACTTAGAGTTAAAAAAATAATGGGGACTAAAAATCTTAAAGAAACGAGAGCAAATGTTAACATTGTGTGTATTGTTCCTCCAAATACTAGCTCAATTTTCCATTATTCTTCATCTATCTATCCACTAATTAATGTTAAAACAAATCCCACTTTAATTTGACACTAACCTGCAATGGGTGGTCCCGCAGTCATAGGAACAGCCATAAGTCCCAGAAGGTAACCAATCGCCTGTGAAGCCTCTTGAGGTCTAACAAGCTCAAAGGCAATAGGTGCCATAATGGTGATGAAACAGCCATCGCACAGGCCCAGGAAAAGGCAGACAACAATGACACCTTCAAATATTTTGCACAGTGGTATCATGATGGACATGAGCCCTAACAGCCAAAAGCTTGCCACCTACAAGTGGAAAACATAAGGGTATTATTTATTGTAAGACATTATTTATCAGGAAATACAGGACTAAAGTGAATACCTTAGATTAAAATTAATAGCCAAATTGGTGCATTACCATTAAACAGCTATACACTTAATAAAACAGCTTCACAGAGGACAGGTGTTGAACAGAAGCTCTTCGAAAAGGAATTGGGTTACAGATCTTTTACTGAACTACCAACTGAGCTTATAGCTTTTCCTTGTTCTATATGTTTCCATGTTGACCCATGCACACAAACAATTGACAGGGTTAAGATTTTTTTTTTTAAACAGTTTATATCCACAGCAGCTCTATTCTATCTCTACTATAGTAGCAACTGGTAAAAAGTGAATGCTGGCAAGCTATCTGACTCCGTGAGAGCTGATCCTGTGCTAACCTAATGTCTGTACACATGTACTGTCCAGTAGGGTTCACTAGATAGTTTCAGAAGCAAGACAACCTTGCTACATTTTCCACTCCCTAACCTGAGGGTGCTGGAGCCAATGATAGTACTTGCATCTCAGCTCTGGCTAATATCAGCCAGCTAACTCATAATAGACAAGGCACCAACTCTGTTACTTTATTGGTCCGTGTGGTTTGGTAGTACACGCGATGATCCATTTATACACTGAGCACCTTACGTCTGGCTCTTATTTACAATTGTAATAGGTCAATAGAAATCAGAATGGGCATTTTATAAGTCCGAAAGGTTAGGTCAAAATTTCACCGTAATAATTTTGAATATGCTACATTTAGGTGCTAGATGTACAGGGATTGTAAAGCTAAGAATGTTGTCGCTCAAGCTGACTCACACCATAAGAATTTCACCATGTTTATTATTCATCAATCCTTGAGACAACACTCATATCTCCACAAAACAAAAACAGACTCATCACACTGGTTTTAAAGACCTGGTCTGGATTAGAATCTGGATGAAGTTGGTTCATTTTATAAATTAATCTAATCTTGCTTGAATGAGGTTGATAATTTCCAGTTGAGTTGTCTTTAACTATATTTATTAATTCCTCATGTCTGGAAGTTGATGATATTTCCCACCTTAACATACTTTTTGGGGGAAAACAGTCCAAGAAAACCATAGTAACTGAGCCCAGCATGGTACAGTAGAAATCCATTTAAAGCCATCATACACTGCAAAAACCATTGAACCCCAGTCCCACAATCATTCAGGCTCCGCACCAGAGCGTTTATAAAGATTGTCTAAATGCAGTCCAAGTCTCAATTTTATATTCAGTTTCTTCTGAATACAAATCCACTGCAGAGAAGGTTGAATGCACTCTTAGGCAGCAGCGTTATAATTTCTTCCAGACAACACTAGAATAATGAACAATGGAAATATATACACAGTTAGAACAGCAAGTTTAACTCTTCCCCTCAACAATGGAGCATTTAGTGTGGATTGATTTACCTGCAGGTAGATCTTTTTGGATCCAGGGATACAATCACCAATTTTCCCAAAGGCCAGACGTCCAACTCCCGATGAAGCTCCAATGCAGACAAGTAGTATCCAATTTTTATCAGTTTCTTTGAACTCATTTTCGACATGATTCATCTGCAGCCAAATCATGTGATGGATGTTAAAATGAATACAAGCTACCATAGGGCTTCCATCAAAATGAGTGAATATATTGTCCAAAAGATAAAGCCTGGAAACTATGTGGGGGCTCTCCCAGCCTTCTGCCGTAACTTAAAGAAATGGTGCAAATGGCTGTTTTCAGCAGCTATGCTGTTTCTTCAGGGGGCTTCACCGATCTGCCGCTTTCAGCAGGATATCGGGGGAACCTCCATGGAATTTCTGGCCACTAAATTTTTGTTAGTCGCACTTTTTATTAATATTTTACACAAACAGTAACAATAAACAATGTTAGGAGAGACTGAGACATTGGGATCTATTTGATATTATTAATGACCTCATTTATACTGCATTTGGGGAATCACACACACCTGCCTATATCAGTTCTCAACATTCACTATAACCACCCTGATCTTACAATGAAACAAGGATGAGCTCTAGCTCAATCCAAGTTGGATCATTTGGGTGCATTAAGAAATATCTAATTTGGAGGGTTTTGATGGCCTCTCCTTTTAAGGAAGATATTCTATTGTGTTGAGTAAGTGCCAAAATGTAATACTTCAAAGTAATATGTCTCTAATTTTTTCCCCATCTCTCTTGAAGGTTCCAACTGCGGTATGGTTCTTCTGGGCATCCTCCATTAGCTCCCCCAGGTAGCTATTCTTCATGTGTAAGCCTTGCCAATGAGGCTGTATGAGCATGAAGGGGATGATGGCCAACCCTGACCCTTTCTTCACCTGAAATCCACATGTGTAAGGACGACAGGATATTAATGAGGAGTCCAGCTGTACCACTCTTACTATCATCTCAACTGAGATCAATCAACTCCTGGGGCTAGAACCTCCACTATTGTGCTTATCGCCCAAAAATGGGCATTATTTCCGGCATTAATAAAGGGTTTTCAGATTGCCGGCTTCTCGCCCATTCTCAAAACACCTAGTTTACATTTTTGAAAATGGGCGTTACCGCGAACGATATCAAATGGGCGGTAGTGTAAATTTTTTTTGACCTTCTGCTGTAAAGTGTGGCCGTCCTTAGCAATGGCATGCGACGCTCAATTCCCATGATTTTGGAAGTCAAGGGTCATCATGACATGCGCAGAAGAGGAGACAGCGAGAGAGGGAGCTCAGATGCACTGAAAGCATGTGTGGCTGTGGTGTGTGCTTGTCTGGTTGTTGTGGGAGGAACGACGGAGATTCACCAGTAGGAAAAAGCCTACTAAGCACCAAGACCATAGTTGGCACCGAGTTTTTGTCCAACAAATAAGATATAACATGAAAGGGATGGAGGAGGCGCTGGAGCTGGTAGCCAGAAACTCTGGTGGCAGAGGACTCCCAGTGGTCCCAGAGCACTGCACCCCAAGGTGCCGCGCCCCCTTTGCCAATCACTCGAGAGTCAGCAGCAACATCTTGCTTTTGGCTCGGAGCACGTTCCCACCTCGGAACCGTCCTCTCCCGTATCCGTCCAAGCAGCGATTCGGCCGTCATCCCCCCCCCCACCAATGAAGCATCGCCTGAGGACCTCCTCAGCCAGGCGGCTTGGAGTCAGGAGGGGAAGGGGTAAAGGTGGGGAGGAGAAGCGGGGGGGGGGGGGGGGTGGGGAGGATTGGTTTGTACATAAATACTGATGATTTCAGACTAATGTTCGGTTTAAATGTTTTTTATTTAAAACCTTGTAGCGCATTGGCTCAGATAGCTGCACCATTATATGCTGGTGATTCCTTTACATCAAAGGATATAATGACACTTAACTTTAATCAACTTAAACTTTAACTGTCACCAAGGTGATGCCCATCATTGATGTATGACCTGCACACCCAGCAGTGTGTCGGCCTTGTAAATAACGCCAATGTTCTTTCAGGCAAAGCGATCATTGATGAGCTCCTGACATAAGGCTTTTGCGGTTCTCATGCCACCATGGGCCCTTTCATGCGGTCTACAGGGGGGCGGGGGCATGGCATCAGCGACAGCCTGATTATCTGGGCCGATGTCAGCGTCCACCTCCTCGTCCTCCTCTTCCTCTCTCTGGTGAGGTGGACTGTCAGACTCATCAGGCAATTCTTGTCCCCTCCTGATAGCCAAATTGTGTAGCATGGAGCACACCACCACGAATTGAGCTACCTGCTCAGGGTGATATTGGAGCTCGCCTCTTGAGTGATCCAGGCATCTAAAGCGCTGCTTCAGCAGTCTTAATGGTTTTCTCCACGATATTGCGAGTGGCTCTGTGGCTCTCGTTATATCGCCTCTCGGCCTCGGTGTGGGTGTCACACAGGGGGGTCATCAGCCAGGTGGCGAGACCATATCCTTTGTCACCAAACATCCAGTATTGAACTTGTGGCTCATTGTTAAACAAGTCAGATACAGTGCTCTCACGCAGGATGTGAGCATCATGGATGCTGCCCAGAAATTGAGCATTCACTGTCAGTATAATTTGCTGGTGGTTAACAATGAGTTGGACATTCAGGAGTGGAATCCCTTGCAGTTCCTGAAAAACTCAGCATCCTGAAAAGGTGCCCACATCGCGATGTGCATACAGTCTATTGCTTCCTGCACCTTGGGGAAGTTTGCAATTCTGGAGAATCCTAGAGCCCTCTCACTCTGTGCCTCCCTGGTCATAGGGAAGCTGATCAAGTCCCTCCTGTGAACGTACAGGGCTTCAGTGACCTGTCTAATGCAGATGCATGGCATGCTGAAAAAGTCCGCAAATGACGCCAGCTGTGGCCTGAAAAGAACCTGAGGCATAGAACGACAGCGCCGCGGTTACTTTGACCTCAACAGACAGTGCAGTACTGATGGTGCTGGCAGGCTGCACATCTGCTCTTATCAGCTGGCATACCTCAGTGATAACCTCTTAGAAACATAGAAAATAGGTGCAGGAGTAGGCCATCCAGCCCTTTGAGCCTGCACCACCATTCAATAAGATCATGGCTGATCATTCCTTCAATACCCCGTTTCCTGCTTTCTCTCCAATAGAAACATATTGTGAAAGTGCAGTCTCCGAAGGCAGGTGGTGTCAGGCAAGTCGAGGTAAGAATGCTTCTCTCATGCCACCATGGTGGGGGTGGGGTTGTGTGTAATGTCTGGTCCTCCTCATCTGTCTGTCGCTTCTTCCATTGGGCATATAATGCAGTGGAGCGTTCCTTCGACGATGTTGAGTCTGCTGCATGTATTTGGTCACCAAGAGAGGGTGAGAAAGGACAGGCCCCATTGCAGTAGCTCTCTGTTTTCCACCGATTGCTCACAAACAAGGAATGTCCCAACGAAGACAACGCTTCAATTTCAATCGGTCAAGATGCTCACATCAACTCCAATGACCTGCATAGTACATCCGAACTCCGCCGAGGTTGAAGCACAGCAGCCTTTTAAAGGACGTGACATGTGATCTATAACATGCCGTCCATAACGCTGTGATTCATTCCAGTTAGTTCCACTTTTTGTGGACGGTTTTTTGGGCGAGCGATACTGTGGGCGATATGTGTGCGAGGTGGTGAAATTGATGATGGGCGATCTCCATGGCCGCTAGTCTGGGTAAATGTGCTCTTTACGACAAAAAACAGTGGGCGGACGTTTATATTGAATCTTGCCGTTAATTCTGTGCGGAAAGTAACGCTGGCCGATATTATGGATGTTGAATTTGCCCATTCTGCTGATTCCGCCCCAAAAAAGTGGGCGGGCAGTAATATTTTTTATCGGTGTTAAGCACATGGAGAAAGTAACGCTCGGTGATAAGTTTCCGAAAAATGATCGGCAGTTTCCATTTTGTGCCAAAATGGGCGATATACGTCATTTCAGCAGTAAAATGAGCGTTAAGCGGGCGTTAAGCATGCAAAGAAAGTGGAGGTTCTAGCCCTTGGAAATTAGACTGTGGGCTTTCCTGGTCTATTGCTCAGTCTCCTATTGTGCAGTAATGAATGAGCCACCAGAGCAGCAACTAACAACTTTTTCACTATGCTTCATGCAGATATAAATGAATATTGTCCTCTCGTGCTGTGTGGTATTGACAATATGTGGCTCTACTTCTTGCTGTCTGAGTTTGGGAAGGAATTACTGAGTGCAATTTATTTTCTGATGTTTCCTGCTTCTTAGTCCACTTTCTCTATGTGTACATCCAATCTTGTTGATACTTTACCTGGTAGTCAGGCAAAGTCCAGAGAGACTTTCCATCCTGCTCCCACATTTCTGATTCACATTTTTTGAATATTAGAAAGGGATACAAATCCGTGATGCAACAGAATATAGAAGTGTTGACTTAATGTATGTACATTTAAAAAATTCTATTTTATGGAAACTGATACTTAACATCCCTGTTATACGAAATGCTCAGTGGTGGTAGCACTCTTGCCTCCGAGCCATAAGAGTATGGGTTCAAACCGCATATCGCACATTTGAACACATTTTCTTGGCTGGCATTTCAGTGTTGCTGGGGCCGAAATTCACCCTCGCCGGAAACAGGTCGCACCTACCGTTTCTCGTGTTTTGGCTGCCTCAATGGATGTAAAATTCAACTCTTTGTCATTTTTTTTCCAGCAGGGTGGAAGACGGTCATAAGGCGGGGGTGCAAGTGGAGGCGGGTTGGATTTTCCGCAGCTGTCAGCCATCAGCGCCGGACTGGTGACATCATCGTGCTGGCGTATCAATACTTCTCTCCCCTTCAGTTAAAGGGGAGAGCCGCTGCGAGCTCGGCAGCCTTATAAGTTAGGTCCACTGGGCCACCAGGGAGGGTTTCGGCCAGGCCAGCAGCCTGGCACCCAAGAGAGGGTGCCAGGCTGCCTGTTGGCGGCCTGGCCAAACCCGGGGACATAATTGTCGGGCCGACCTTGCAGTTTAGCCGACAAAACAAAATAAGTTGCCGGCCACGGCAGTGCGCCTTCCCCTTTAATGGATGACGCACCGCCATTTTACGCACATTGCAAACACAGTGCACCAACAGAAAAAACTGTCGGGGGTACCGAGCGGCGACCAGAAGACTTTTTAAGGTGAATTTTGCAAGCAGGGCGGGACATCAGCGGTGCACGTTTTGATGGCGCACTTAAGTGGGGACCACTGGAAAAACCACCGGGGAGAATTTCACGAGCGGCGGCTATTCGACTACAAATCGCCGGCCATTTGACATCGCCGCTGGCTGCCACTTTCCGGTAGTAGCTGGCCTTATCGGGAGGCTGCATTTTGGCCCCACTATCTTTTGGGTGAGATATTTAACTGAGGCCCCGTCCACCGCCTCACAATTGGATATAAAAGATCCCATGGTGCTTTTTGAAGAAGAACAGGGCAGTTCTCCCAGTGCCCTGACCAACATTTGTCTTTCAACCAGCACCGTCAAAAACAGATTATCTGGTCATCTGTCTCATTGTTGTTTGTGGGGCTTTGGTGTATGCAAATTAGCTGCTCTGTTTACCTCCATTATAACGGTGGCTGCACTTCACAAGTACTTCTTTGGCTGTGAAAGTGCTTTGGGATGTCCTGAGAGCTGACAGCACAGAATTATACTGTTAGCTCCACACTGATTCGAGATTGAGTGCTTACACACATATGGACTTCTGCTCACTTGTATCCAAATGCCTGGTTACATTTTAAATGTTACCAAAGAGCCCAAGGAACATAAGAACATAAGAATTAGGAGCAGGATTAGGCCACACAGCCCCTCAAGCCTGCTCCACCATTCAATAGATCACGACTGATCTTCAACCACAACTCCACTTTCCCGCCTGATCTCCATAGCCCTTGATTCCCCTAGAGTCCAAAAATCTATCTATCTCCGCCTTGAATATACTCAACAATTCAGTATCTACAGCCATTTGTGGTTGAGAATTTCAAAGATTCACCACCCTCTGAGTGAAGAAATTCCTCCTCATCTCAGTCTTTAATAGCGGACCCCTTATCCTGAGACTGTGCATCCTAGTTCTAGACTCTCCAGCCAGTGGAAACAATCTCTCAGCATCTACCCTGTCAATCCCCATCAGAATCTTATAAGTTTCAATGAGATTACCTAAACTCCAGAGAGTATAGGCCCAATCTACTCAATCTCTCCTCATCGGACAATTCTCTCATTCCACAAATCAATCTAGTGAATTAACTGCGCAGACAGCTGTTAACAGATATGACATAATTGGGATGACATAAATGGCTCCAGGGTGACCAATGCTGGGAACTCAACATCTAAGGGTATTCAATATTCAGGAAGGATAGATTGAAAGGAAAAGGAGGTGGGGTAGAGTTGCTGGTTAAAGAGGAGATTAACGCAATAGTAAGGAAGGACATTAGCTTGGATGATGTGGAATCTGTATGGGTAGAGCTGCGGAACACCAAAGTGCAGAAAACGCTAGTGGGAGTTGTATACAGACCACCAAACAGTGAGGTTGGGGATAGCATCAAACAGGAAATTAGGGATACGTGCAATAAAGGTACAGCAGTTATCATGGGTGACTTTAATCTACATATAGATTGGGCTAACCAAACTGGTAGCAATATAGTGGAGGAGGATTTCCTGGAGTGTATAAGGGATGGTTTTCGAGACCAATATGTCGAGGAACCAATTAGAGAGCTAGCCATCCTAGATTGGGTGTTGTGTAATGAGAGAGGATTAGTTAGCAATCTTGTTGTGCGAGGCCCCTTGGGGAAGAGTGACCATAATATGGTAGAATTCTTCATTAAGATGGAGAGTGACACAATTAATTCAGAGACTAGGGTCCTGAACTTAAAGAAAGGTAACTTCTATGATATGAGACGTGAATTGGCTAGGATAGACTGGCGAATGATACTTAAAGGGTTGATGGTGGATAGGCAATGGCAGACATTTAAAGATCACATGGATGAACTTCAACAATTGTACATCCCTGTCTGGAGTAAAAATAAAACGGGTAAGGTGGCTCAACCGTGGCTAACAAGAGAAATTAGGGATAGTGTTAAATCCAAGGAAGAGGCATATAAATTGGCCAGAAAAAGCAGCAAACCTGAGGACTGGGAGAAATTTAGAATTCAACAGAGGAGGACAAAGGGTTTAATTAGGAGGGGGAAAATAGAGTACGAGAGTAAGCTTGCAGGGAACATAAAAACTGGCTGCAAAAGCTTCTATAGATATGTGAAGAGAAAAAGATTAGTGAAGACAAATGTAGGTCCCTTGCAGTCAGAATCAGGTGAATTTATAATGGGGAACAAAGAAATGGCAGACCAATTCAACAAATACATTGGTTCTGTCTTCACTAAAGAAGACACAAATGACCTTCTGGAAATACTAGGGGACCGAGGGTCTAGCAAGAAGGAGGAACTGAAGGAAATCCTTATTAGTCAGGAAATTGTGCTAGGAAAATTGATGGGATTGAAGGCCGATAAATCCCCAGGGCCTGAGAGTCTGCATCCCAGAGTACTTAAGGAAGTGGCCCTCGAAATAGTGGATGCATTGGTGGTCATTTTCCAACATTCTATAGACTCTGGATCAGTTCCTATGGATTGGAGGGTAGCTAATGTAACACCACTTTTAAGAAAAGGAGGGAGAGAAAACAGGGCATTATAGACTGGTTAGCCTAACATTGGTAGTGGGGAAAATGTTGGAATCAATTACTAAAGATGTAATAGCAGCGCATTTGGAAAGCAGTGAAAGGATCGGTCCAAGTCAGCATGGATTTCTGAAAGGGAAATCATGCTTGACAAATCTTCTAGAATTTTTTGAGGATGTAACTAATAGAGTGGACAAGGGAGAACCAGTGGATGTGGTGTATTTGGACTTTCAAAAGGCTTTTGACAAGGTCCCATACAAGAGATTAGTGTGCAAAATTAAAACACATGCTATTGGGGGTAATGTATTGTGATAGAGAACTGGTTGGCAGTCTGGAAGCAAAGAGTAGGAATAAACGGGTCCTTTTCAGAATGGCAGGCAGTGACCCCAGGTTCAGTGCTGGGACCCCAGCTATTTACAATATATATAAATAATTTAGACAAAGGAATTGAATGTAATATCTCCAGATTTGTAGATGACACTAAGCTGGGTGGCAATGTGAGCTGTGAGAAGGATGCCAAGGGGCTGGAGGGTGACTTGGACAGGTTAGGTGAGTGGGCAAATGCATGGCAGATGCAGTATAATGTAGATAAATGTGAGGTTATCCACTTTGGTGGCAGAAACAGGAAGGCAGAATATTATCTGAATTGTGACAGATTAGGAAAAGGGGAGGTGCAACGACACCTGGGTGTCATGGTACATCAGTCATTGGAAGTTGGCATGCAGGTACAGCAGACGGTGAAGAAGGCAAATGGCATGTTGGCCTTCATAGCGAGAGGATTTGAGTATAGGAGCAGGGAGGTCTTACTGCAGTTGTACAGGGTCTTGGTGAGTCCACACCTTGAATATTGTATGCAGTTTTGGTCTCTTAATCTGAGGAAGGACATTCTTGCTATTGAGGGAGTGCAGCGAAGGTTCACCAGACTGATTCCCGGGATGGCAGGACTGACATATGAAAAAGACTGGATCGACTAGGGTTATATTCACTGGAAAATTTAGAAGAATGAGAGGGGATCTAATAGAAGCATATAAAATTCTGACAGGATTGGACAGGTTAGATGCAGGAAGAATGTTCCCGATGTTGGGGAAGTCCAGAACCAGGGGTCAGTCTAAGGATAAGGGGTAAGCCATTTAGGACCGAGATGAGGAGAAACGTCTTCACTCAGAGAGTTGTGAACCTGTGGAATTCTCTACCACAGAAAGTTTTTGAGGCCAGTTCGTTAGATATATTCAAAAGGGAGTTAGATGTGGCCCTTACGGCTAAAGGGATCAAGGGGTATGGAGAGAAAGCAGGAATCGGGTACTGAAGTTGCATGATCAGCCATGATCATATTGAATGGCGGTGCAAGTTCGAAGGGTCGAATGGCCTACTCCTGCACCTATTTTCTGTGTTTCTATGTCATTGCACCGCCTCTAACACAAGTATATCCTTCCTTTGATAAGGAGAACAAAACTGTGCACAATACTCCAGGTGTGGTCTCACCAAAGCTCTGTACAGTTGGAGCAAGACTTCCTTACTCTTGTATTCCAACTCCCTTGCAATAAAGGGCAACATGCCATTTATCTTCCTAATTGCTCGCTAACTCTGTTTCCTGTATAATCACACCTAAATCTCTCAACACCAACATTTAATAGTTTTTCACCATTTAAAAAAATTATGTTTTTCTATTCTTCCTAGCAAAATGAATAACCTCACATTTCCCACATTATACTCTATCTGCCACCTTATTGTCCACTCACTTAACTTGTCGATATCCCTCTGTCCTCCTCACAGCTTACTTTCCCACCTAGCTTTGTATCGTCAACAAGCTTAGATATATTATACTCTTCTCTTTATCTACGTCATTAATATAAATTGTAAATAGCTGAGGCCCAAGCACCGATTCTTGCGGAACCCCACTAGTTACAGCCTGACAATCTTAAAATGATTCCTTTATCCCTACTCTTGAGTTAAGGTAGAAGATCAGCCATGATCTTGTTGAATGGCGGAGCAGGATCGAAGGGCCGAATGGTCTGCTCCAGCTCTTATTTCTTATGTTCTTATCTTCACGGTTTTCTGTCCGTTAACCAATCCTCTAACCATGCTAATACATTACCCCCAACCCCATGAGCCCTTATTTTGCTTAATAACTTTTTATGTGGCACCTAATTGAAAGGAAATCCCCTTTATTTACCCTGCTAGTTACATTCTCAAAAAGCTCTAATAAGATTGTTAAGCATGATTTCCCTTTCATAAAACCATGCTAACTCTGCCAAATGATATTTTGATTTTCTAAATGCTCTGTTACCACTTCCTTAATAATGGATTCCAGCATTTTCCTGACAACTGATGTCAGGATAATTGGCCTGCAGTTCCCTATTTTCTCTCTCCCTCCTTTCTTGATTGGCGGAGTTACATTAGCTACCTTTCAATCTGCTGGCACCAGTCCAGTATCTAGGGAATTTTGGAAGATCACAACCAATGCAGGCACCTCTTTTTGAACCCTGGGATGTGGGCCATCAGGTCAAGGGATTTGTTGGCTTTTAGTCCCCTTAGTTTCTCAAATACATTTTCTCTACTGATCTTATTAGTCTCTTGGTTCCCCCTACTGTTTTTGGTATGCTTTTTATGTCTTCTGCTGCGAAGACAGATACAAAATATTTGTTTGAAGTCTCTGGTCATTTCCCCATTCTCCATTATAATTTCTCCTGTCTCAGCCTCTAAGGGATCAATGCTTACTTTTGCTACTCTCTTCCCTTTTACATATTTGTGAAGCTCTTACAATCTGTTTTTATATTTCTTGCTAGTTTACTCTCATTCTATTTTCTCCCTTTTTATCAATTTTTTGGTCGTCCTTTGCTGGTTTCTGAAACTCTCCCAATCCTCAGGCTTACTACTATTCTTCGCAACATTGTGAGGAAAGTCACCAACATGTAAAACTTTAAAAGAGTTTGCTTTGACTCTGCTGCAGTTTTACTGCAGTCACTGCAAAGCCAAAGTGGTGTCACACCACTTCTGTTAAGGCTTATCCACATTGAGATCACCGTGTTGCGCTGAGGATTCTTTGAAATTAACCCAATTTTCACATTAAAGTATCAAAGCAGTTGATCTGTGATGCCAGTGATTTGGCAGAACAGTAGCAGTCACTCTGTGCACAGAACCGTTTAGAATAGGTTGTACAGCTGATTACAGAACAACAGTTGCTGCACTTACCAAGTGAACATATGGCACAAAGTAGCCCAGGACCGCAGTGGCGATTCCAAAGACCCAAACCCTGTATGTTACCTTCCTGAACACTCTCAGATTTACATATCTTCGGCACTGACGAAGACACGTCGGGCTTTCTTTTGTGTCAGTCTTCTTTCCTTCTTCAGCGGCAGGCAAAGGCAACAGAGGTATATATGTTAAGGATAAAGGTATCTGTATGAACATGAGTACACTGAGAATCTGTAGAGTATGAGCTAGACCCAGGGCATCACCAATCTTCTTTAAGAAAAGCGGCAGGGTGATGGAAAACACGCTGCTGCCGGCCGTCATCACTCCATTAGCGAGGCCTAAACGGCATCTAAAATAATGGCCAAGGATGACTAATGAAGGCTGGAAAGCAAAAGATGATCCGCATCCAAAGACAATTCCATAGGTGAAATACCTCAGTTCCAGGGACCTGTTGAAGACAATGGAAAGGTGCATTACATCAGATAGCTGTTCTCCTTAAATGGAAGGACCGGCTCCTAGCCTGGGTCAAGAATTCCCCCGAAAAACTTACTGAAGCTCCAGAGGATTTAATTTTATAAAATCACATGATGGAGAACCACTTCGACTTCAGGGAAAAAGAGGAGACTGACACCGTCTGTCTTGCTCCACTTGAACCAGAAATCCAGGATACATGAAATAGGGAATTCATGGACTGTCAAAATCTCCAAACTGAAAATATCAATCTTGGTATTTACTCGTGCAATGATATTATCAAATACTTATTTTTTACTGCATACCCATTAACTGCACCACATAATCTTCAGTAACTCCAGCTTGGGATAATGGAACATTCAAATTAGGTTGCCCAGATTATTAAAGAAGGGAAAACATTTGATTGAAATTTTATGATGTTAAAATCAGCCACTGTGGACTGGAGCATTAATTCCAGGATTTGATTCTCTTGGTATCTGAACTTATCATTACCAGAAACTTCTAAACCTACTTTCCCTGGAATATGGATTTGAACCTTTAGTTCCAGCAGTAAAAAAAAGTGCCGGAAATGAAGTGGGTTGTGGGGAAGCAGCAGTGGGATGGATGTCGCTGAAGTATAGAATTTCTTAAATGGAATAGATAAAGTGTGTCAAAGTAAGTTAGAGTTCTAGGATCAAAAATGTGAATTTAGATTAAAATGAATGAAATACAGATTTAAAACATATATTAGGTAGTACTTCATTACTCAAAAGGGTGATAAATATTTGGAATAATCTGTCCAACAGGTAGTGGAGACAAATGCATTAGGGACTTTCAACTGCACTTGGGTGAGCTGTCTCGTGTTTGACAGTTCTTCTGTTCCGAAGATTAAGTCTTAATATCTTACTCTGCTGCACTAGTCACTATTCTATGAAGCATTGTGTCGTCTACAGAGGAAGAAACCCATTAATATCTGTTCGCTACAGGAGTGTGAGTTAATTGTATTGCCTAGAGAACATGCCTCTGAATTCATATTTATCATAAACTGCAAATTTTAAACGTCAACTGGTGTACACTTTACTTGTGTTTCTACAGTTGCAGTGTTAGCAAGCCAGAGGGCTATGGGTTCAAGTCCTACTCTTTCTTTGCAATTTTGATAACAAAAAGAAATGACATGAGTGTACACAATTAGATCTAAGTCTAGATTTTCTGAGTCTGTGCTGGGGGAGGTACCTCATTCGCTGCCAACGCATATCAGAACATGTTGAGCACATTATGGGCTCAGAAAATTCACCCCACACTGCACCATCACCCCCATCCCAAATGTACAAGTCACACATGAAGATAAATCACATTTCTATTCTTTAGTATGTTAAACAAATACCATTGTAAATCATTTGTTATGGGCCTTTGGTTCTCATAGATGAGCCATCCTAACTCAGCATTGCAGGTGTCCTTGAAGATGCAGGCAGCAGAACGTTAACACTTTTCAATATTGCTGGTCGGACATCTCCTGCACTTATTACACTGAACTTACATTCACTTGAAACAATCAAGAAACTGGTTTATCCAGAAGAGTAACTGTTGAATACATAAGGGGGAGAAATTGGCCTGGTTTGCGCCTTCTGTTAGCATCTCGGGGCGCTAATGGGTTACTAACCGGGTGCGGCAAAATCAGCGATGCCCGTGAACTTCCCTGGCGGGTTTGCACTGGTGCTAAAACTTTTCACCTCGCTCTCTTGCGTCCCGAGATCGTGATGTCATTCGGTGCACAGCGCCACGTTACCGCCCCAGATGTAATATTTGCTCTCGTCCCCTGCAGCATCACCGGGCGCCAACAATGGCAGCTGCAGGAGGCGTTGTCACCACGGATGGCCACTTGGGGAGCGCTAATTAAAGTGGTGGTCAGGGAGGGAAAAATATAATTATGTCCCCAGTGTGGTGTATTTTGTTTTTTTCGGACCCAGGCAGTTGCTCAGCCCTGCGCTTTCTTAGAGTGCTTGGGGCCGCTACATGCGTATCACAGCTTTAGCATTCAATCAACGCAGCATTGGCCCTTCCCTTTGAGGGAGGGAAGGAGCCAGTAAAACTAACGGCGCTGCCCCGAACTTTGCTCAGCACTCTGCCGATACCACCGCTCTCACTCTCTTTAGTGCTCTGAGAGAATTGGTAACGCTTGATTTAGTGCTCCACTTCCCTCTTGGAGCGAAAAGTCGGAAGATCCCAGCAGAATCAAATCTTTACCGCCCAGTGATATTTTTGCGCTCCTGCAAAAGTTATCGCCCCGAACGTCAGACAAAGTCAAGGATGAATCTAAATAGCACAGACCTGAAACAATAACTCCACAGATGCTGCCTGCCCTGCTGAATATTTCCAGCATTTTCTGTTTTTATTAGACTAACATTATAACAACTTCTATTTATATAGCGCCGTTAATGCAGCAAAACATCCCAAGGTGCGTAATCAGACAAACAATTGACACCGAGCCAAAGGAGGATTAGGGTTCATAGAAACATAGAAACATAGAAAATAGGTGCAGGAGCAGGCCATTCAGCCCTTCTAGCCTGCACCGCCATTCAACGAGTTCATGGCTGAACATGAAACTTCAGTACCCACTTCCTGCTTTCACGCCATACCCCTTGATCCCCCGAGTACTAAGGACTTCATCTAACTCCCTTTTGAATATATTTAGTGAATTGGCCTCAACTACTTCCTGTGGTAGAGAATTCCACAGGTTCACCACTCTCTGGGTGAAGAAGTTTCTCCTTATCTCGGTCCTAAATGGCTTACCCCTTATCCTTAGACTGTGACCCCTGGTTCTGGACTTCCCCAACATTGGGAACATTCTTCCTGCATCCAACCTGTCCAAACCCGTCAGAATTTTAAACGTTTCTATGAGGTCCCCTCTCACTCTTCTGAACTCCAGTGAATACAAGCCCAGTTGATTCAGTCTTTCTTGATAGGTCAGTCCCACCATCCCGGGAATCAGTCTGGTGAATCTTCGCTGCACTCCCTCAACAGCAAGTATGTCCTTCCTCAAGTTAGGAGACCAAAACTGTACACAATACTCCAGGTGTGGCCTCACCAAGGCCCTGTACAACTGTAGCAACACCTCCCTGCCCCTGTACTCAAATCCCCTCGCTATGAAGGCCAACATGCCATTTGCTTTCTTAACCGCCTGCTGTACCTGCATGCCAACCTTCAATGACTGATGTACCATGACACCCAGGTCTCGTTGCACCTTCCCTTTTCCTAATCTGTCACCATTCAGATAATAGTCTGTCTCTCTGTTTTTACCACCAAAGTGGATAACCTCACATTTATCCACATTATACTTCATCTGCCACGCATTTGCCCACTCACCTAACCTATCCAAGTCACTCTGTAGCCTCATAGCATCCTCCTCGCAGCTCACACTGCCACCCAACTTAGTGTCATCCGCAAATTTGGAGATACTACATTTAATCCCTTCGTCTAAATCATTAATGTATAATGTAAACAGCTGGGGCCCCAGCACAGAACCCTGCGGTACCCCACTAGTCACTGCCTGCCATTCCGAAAAGTACCCATTTACTCCTACTCTTTGCTTCCTGTCTGACAACCAGTTCTCAATCCACGTCAGCACACTACCCCCAATCCCATGTGCTTTAACTTTGCACATTAATCTCCTGTGTGGGACCTTGTCGAAAGCCTTCTGAAAGTCCAAATATACCACATCAACTGGTACTCCTTTGTCCACTTTATTGGAAACATCCTCAAAAAATTCCAGAAGATTTGTCAAGCATGATCTCCCTTTTACAAATCCATGCTGACTTGGACCTATCATGTCACCATTTTCCAAATGCGCTGCTATGACATCCTTAATAATTGATTCCATCATTTTACCCACTACTGAGGTCAGGCTGACCGGTCTATAATTCCCTGCTTTCTCTCTCCCTCCTTTTTTAAAAAGTGGGGTTACATTGGCTACCCTCCACTCGATAGGAACTGATCCAGAGTCAATGGAATGTTGGAAAATGACTGTCAATGCATCCGCTATTTCCAAGGCCACCTCCTTAAGTACTCTGGGATGCAGTCCATCAGGCCCTGGGGATTTATCGGCCTTCAATCCCATCAATTTCCCCAACACAATTTCCCGACTAATAAAGATTTCCCTCAGTTCCTCCTCTTTAATAGACCCTCTGACCACTTTTATATCCGGAAGGTTGTTTGTGTCCTCCTTAGTGAATACTGAACCAAAGTACTTGTTCAATTGGTCTGCCATTTCTTTGTTCCCCGTTATGACTTCATCTTCATAATCTCACACTCCATGCTGCACTTTATGAATTTCAGTGTACTGTTCCCACAGGATGATGAGAAGTGGTGTTCTGCATTATTAAAAAATGTTACCTCAACTCCAGTCACCTTTAGGTTCTTCTGCAGAGTAAACAACTCATTCAACCTTCATTCCGCAACATGCTTTTAACACTGCTGCCTTATCACAAGCAGTGAATCACTCAAGATCATTTTTTTTTCTCGCTCTGAAGCCAAAAGAACTGAATCTAGAAACTGTCAAAAAGGAAAAACAGCCCATGGCTCAACAAGTCACATGTAGAAAGAATGTCAGCTGCTCCCTGCTTCTTTTTCTATCCGAACATTTGCCACCATCCCCTTCAGAAGGAAGATACAAACGGCTCCCCTCAAGGCTGCTTCTCTGAGCTTTGGCACAAAAAAACAAAGTTAAATGCCAATTCCAAAATGAGATGTAACTGCACAATAAACCTCTTCACTGTGAGTTGGATGGTGACTGGTGTATCGTTATATCAGCACTCATTGCTGTCTATAACTGAGGTTAGGATGGCTGCAATGGGTAGCTCTGGTCTCCCAAGATCCATCTGGACATCCTGCTGACACCTACAAAGTGAAGCAGGCACTGTGGACCACTGGAGAATGAACGCATACATAAGAATATAAGAACATAAGACATAACAGGAATAGGCCATAAGGCCCCTCGAGCCTGCTCCGCCATTCAATAAGATCATGGCTGATCTGATCATGGACTCAGCTCCATTTCCCTGCCCGCTCCCCATAACCCTTTAACCCCTTATCGTTTAAGAAACTGTCTATTTCTATCTTAAATTTATTCAATGTCCCAGCTTCCACAGCTCTCTGAGGCAATGAATTCCATATATTTACAACCCTTTGAGAGAAGAAATTTCTCATCTCAGTTTTAAATGGGTGGCCCCTTATTCTAAGATCATGCCCTCTAGTTCTACTCTTCCCCATCAGTGAAAACATCCTCTCTGCATCCACCTTGTCAAGCCCCTTCATAATCTTATGCGTTTCAATAAGATCACCTCTCACTCTTCTGAATTACAGTGAGTAGAGGCCCAACCTACTCAACCTTTCCTCATAAGTCAACTCCCTCATCTCCGGAATCAATCTAGTGAACCTTCTCTGAATTGCCTCCAAAGCAAGTATATCCTTTCTTAAATATGGAAACCAAAACTGTATGCAGTATTCCAGGTGTGGCCTCACCAATACCTTATATAGCTGTAGCAAGACTTCCCTGCTTTTATACTCCATCCCTTTGCAATAAAGGCCAAGATTCCATTGGCCTTCCTGATCACTTGCTGTACCTGCATACTACCCTTTTGCATTTCATGCACAAGTACCCCTAGGTCCCGCTGTACTGCAGCACTTTGCAATCTTTCTCCATTTAAATCGTAACTTGCTCTTTGATTTTTTCTGTCAAAGTGCATGACCTCACACTTTCCAACATTATACTCCATCTGCCAAATTTTTGCCCACTTAGCCTGTCTATGTCCTTTTGCAGATTTTTTGTGTCCTCCTCACATGTTGCTTTTCCTTCCCACTTTGTATCGTCAGCAAACTGGGCTACATTACTCAGACCTTTCTTCCAAGTTGTTAATATAGATTATAAATAGTTGGGGTATCAGCACTGATCCCTGCGGCACCCCACTAGTTACTGGTTGCCAACTACAGAATGAACCGGTTTCCCGATTATGTTAGTTAGCCAATCCTCTATCCATGCTACCCCCAACCCCGTGAAACATAGAAACATAGAAAATAGGTGCAGGAGTCGGCATGTTGCCCTTTATTGCAAGGGAGTTGGAGTACAAGAGTAAGGAAGTCTTGCTCCAACTGTACAGAGCTTTGGTGAGACCACACCTGGAGTATTGTGCACAGTTTTGTTCTCCTTATCTAAGGAAGGATATACTTGTGTTAGAGGCGGTGCAATGACATAGAAACACAGAAAATAGGTGCAGGAGTAGGCCATTCGACCCTTCGAGCCTGCACCGCCATTCAATAAGATCATGGCTGATCATTCCCTCAGTACCCCTTTCCTGCTTTCTCTCCATACCCCTTGATCCCTTTAGCCGTAAGGGCCATATCTAACTCCCTCTTGAATATATCCAATGAACTGGCATCAACAACTCTGCAGTAGGGAATTCCACAGGTTAACAACTCTCTGAGTGAAGAGGTTTCTCCTCATCTCAGTCCTAAATGGCTTACCCCTTATCCTTAGACTGTGTCCCCTGGTTCTGGACTTCCCCAACATCAGGAACATTCTTCCTGCATCTAACCTGTCCAATCCTGTCAGAATTTTATATGTTTCTATGAGATCCCCTCTCATCCTTCTAAACTCCAGTGAATAAAGGCCCAGTCGATCCAGTCTCTCCTCATATGTCAGTCCTGCCATCCCGGGAATTAGTCTGGTGAACCTTCGCTGCACACCCTCAATAGCAAGAATGTCCTTCCTCAGATTAGGAGACCAAAACTGAACACAATATTCAAGGTGAGGCCTCACCAAGGCCCTATACAACTGCAGTAGGACTTCCCTGCTCCTATACTCAAATCCCCTAGCTATGAAGGCCAACATACCATTTGCCTTCTTCACCGCCTGCTGTACCTACATGCCAACTTTCAATGACTGATGTACCATGACACCCTGGTCTTGTTGCATCTCCCCTTTTCCTAATCAGATAATATTCTGCCTTCGTGTTTCTGCCCCCAAAGTAGATAACCTCACATTTATCCACATTATACTGCATCTGCCATGCATTTGCCCACTCATCTAACCTGTCCAAGTCACCCTGCAGCCTTTTAGCATCCTCCTCACAGCTCACACCGCCACCCAGTTTAGTGTCATCCGCAAACTTGGAGATATTACACTCAATTCCTTCATCTAAATCATTAATGTATATTGTAATTGGCTGGGGTCCCAGCACTGAGCCCTGCGGCACCCCACTAGTCATTGCCTGCCATTCTGAAAAGGACCGGTTTTTCCCAACGCTCTGCTTCCTGTCTGCCAACCAGTTCTCTATCCATGTCAGTACATTACCCCCAATACCATGTGCTTTAATTTTGCACACCAATCTCTTGAGGGATCTTGTCAAAAGCCTTTTGAAAGACCAAATACACCACATCCACTGGTTCTCCCTGTCCACTCTATTAGTTACATCCTCAAAAAATTCCTGAAGATTTGTCAAGCATGATTTCCCTTTCATAAATCCATGCTGACTTGAACTAATCCTGCCACTGCTTTCCAAATGCGCTGTTATTTAATCTTTAATAATTGATTCCAACATTTTCCCCACTACTGATGTCAGGCTAACCGGTATATAATTATCCGTTTTCTCTCTCCCTCCTTTTTGAAAAAATGGTGTTACATTGGCTACCCTCCAGTCCATAGGAACTGATCCAGATTCGACAGAGTGTTGGAAAATGATCACCAATGCATCCACTATTTCTCGGGCCACTTCCTTAAGTACTCTGGGATGCAGACTATCAGGCCCCGGGGATTTATTGGCCTTCAATCCCATCAATTTCCCCAACACAATTTCCCGCCAAATAAGGATTTTATGAACTTTTATCTTGTACAGTAACCTTTTATGTGGCACCTTGTCAAATGCCTTCTGGAAGTCCAAATACACTACATCCACTGGTTCCCCTTTATCCACCCTGTTCATTACATCCTCAAAGAATTCCAGAAAATGTGTCAAACATGACTTCCCCTTCATAAATCCATGCTGACTCTGCCTGACTGAATTTTGCTTTTCCAAATGTCCTGCTACTGCTTCTTTAATAATGGACTCCAACATTTTCCCAACCACAGATGTAGGTTAACTGGTCTACAGATTCCTGCTGTTGAATGCACGATAGCTTTGTTGTGGTCGCAAACAAATTGCACATTAAGGGAGTGGAAACTCTTCTTGTTCTTGTAGGCATTGGGGTTCTGCTGAAAGAAAAGAAAAAAAGAACTTGATTTATATAGCATCTTTCATATCCTCAAGGCATCCCAAAACACCTAACAGTTAATTGATGACTTTTGAAGTGCAGTCAATGTTGTTTTATAGGCAACCATGGCAGCCAATTTGCGCACAGCAAGGTCCCACAAACAGCAATGAGATGGTGTTGGTTGAGGGATAAATGTTGTACAGAAAACAAGGAGAACTTTCCTCTCTTCTTGAAAAGTCATTCGATCTTTGTATCCACTGAAGAGGCAGATGGTGCCTTGCTTAAAGTGTCACCTGAAGGACGGCACTTCCAACAATGCAGCACTACCACAGTACAGCTGGAACCGCTCTTATCCAGCACCCTCGGGACCTGGCCTGTGGCGGATAAGGGATTTTGCCAGACCACAGGAGGTCACGCCGACCCTCGACTTTACCCGGTCCTGATGACAGCGTCCGTGCCACTGACTGCTTCCGCAAATCCTGCCACGCTCCTTCTCAGCGCTGCTTTATTGAACGTTGCCTCAGAAGATGGTGTCCCGACCCCGAAGTTGGATTTGCGCATGCGCTGCGAAGCATTTCGTCCCGATTCACCCACTGCTGACAACGCTGCTGACAACGACGTTGTTCAGAAGCCTACTGCGCAGCATTTTAGGCCCAGCGACCGTTAGGGGAGGAGGGGGGGGGGAGCGCCGGAGAAAGTAGGAAAGATTTAAAGAATAGAAAGCAGCTGCTGTATTAAATGTCGAAGAAGGGTAATGCTGAAAATTTTGCTGTTATCATCATCATCATAGACAGTCCCTCGAAATCAAGGAAGACTTGCTTCCACTATGAAAGTGAGTTCTCAGCTGGCTGTACAGTCCAATGCGGGAATTACAGTCTCTGTCACAGGTGGAATAAACAGTCATTGGAGGAAAGGGTGGGTGGGACAGGTTTGCCGCACACTCCTTCCACTGCCTGCGCTTGATTTCTGCACGCTCTCGGTGACGAGACTAGAGGTGCTCAGGGCTCTCCCGGATGCTCTTCTTCCACTTTGTGTGGTCTTGGGCCAGGGACTCCCAGGTGCCGGTGGGGATGTTACACTTTATCAACAACATGCCTGCTAACTGCGCATGTGCCCTCCCCCGCCCAGGAATGATGCCGGACAAGGGAGGTTGCCAGATAAAGGTGTGCCAGCAAAAAAGGTTTTGAGAGGTTCAACCTGTACTACAATTAAGTATCTGCATGTGAATCATTGAATCACAGAAAAATTATGTCACAGAAGGAAGCCATTCAGCCCATCATGTCTGTGCTTGTTTTGTTGAAGGAGTCTGTGCCAATGACAAGCACTGACGCAAAATTAACTGGAATAACAAAAATAATGAGTGTTGCAGTTTAAACAACTTCTAACATGTTGACAAACTATTTCTTCCCCTATGAAAGACAAGGAAGTATTAGGAACATAATATGGAACATCAAAAGGCTGTTTGTTCAATCTCGTCAGCATGCAAATGCTCCAACAAAGTAAAGCTGAGTGAAATTTCTTCCTCACCCTTTAAGAGAATCAAGTGAAACTCCAGGGTGTCAACTCACATTATAATCTGTATGATTCAACTCTCAACAGTTGCATTCCAAACATGAGATTTTCTTGACTACAAAAGCTTTTGTTGTTCTGTTCAGCATTCCTCAATTATTTGAAAACAAATCTTATGAAAGAAAATCTCCAAAGTCTACGCAAAACAATATATACAATCCTTACTTATGCAACACACAGTGGAAACAATTATTTAAAAAAATAAAAGCACATCAAGAGTACAGCACCTCCTCTTCCAGCCACTGGGTGTCAGTATGGCAAAAAAAGTGGCCCTTTTCTAAGCTGTTCCTCATACAGCTACATATTTTTTCCAAAATAATTGGTGCTGTTTCTGTAGGGACCTGGCTGACTTTCCTTGTGCACAGCAGCAAAGAAAAAGCCCTCTTCATCCCGTTTAACATTCATTGCTTTTTTCTGCATCTGCATCAATTTCAAATGATACGATAAAATTGCCTATCAGGTTAGAGAGTACAATATCACTTTCAGCAGGATCCTCTGCTGAATTAGTTATACAAAGATTGGCGTCTTCCACCATGAGCAGACGGTTAGATTCTGCTTTGTATTTGTTCTTGTAACATTGGTTTATACAGGAACACTTTGACATCTGAGACGTTAAGTTTCTAGTCTATAGTTAGTGGGGAAATACTGAGTTGGAAACTGGTAGATTTTGTAATCCTGAGTGAAATCACCTGTGAATCTTAAGCATCCCAAAATTGTTGCTACTCGCAGCTTACACTGAACCTGAGAAATTTGTGGAACAACTGAAAAGACTTGAGAGACCAGTGGGACTGGCAAGCAAACTCACATTAAACCCGCTCTACCTCTTCTCCTTTAAGATGCTCCTTAAAACCAACTTCTTTGAACAAGCTTTTGGTCATCTGCCCTAATTTCTCTTTATGTGGCTCGGTGTCAATTTTTTTGTCTCATAACACTCCTGTGAAGCGCCCTGGGACGTTTCACTACATTAAAGGTGCTATATAAGAACATAAGAAACCGGAGCAGGAGTAGGCCATACGGCCCCTCGAGCTTGCTCCGTCATTTAATATGATCATGGCTGATCCAATCATGGACTCAAGTCCACTTCCCTGCCCGCTCCCCATAACCCCTTATCGGTTAAGAAACTTGTCTATCTCTGTCTTAAATATATTCAATGACCCAGCTTCCACAGCTCTCTGAGGCAGTGAATTCCACAGATTTACAACCCTCTGAGAGAAGAAATTTATCCTTATCTCAGTTTTAAATGGGCGGCCCCTTATTATATAACTTGTATAAATAAAAGTTGTTGTTGCTGCACTTGGTGAAACTGCGTGATCTAGTTCACAATTTTGTTTCCAATTAATGTTCGATGGCCAAGTTTTGAAGGGTGCGGGAATTCAAGTAGTATAGTTAGGAGGTGCGAACTAAGACCAAGACACAGCAAAGGGAACTTTGCTCTGTTTATCTTATAGTGAGCCTGGGGTTTTGGCACAGGAAATAGAAAAAAAAATTTTATTCTTCAGTAATAACATCTGTGTGAAAAAATGCCAGCCAGGCTGGGTTACCTGCTGCAGACTGTTGGCAATAAACACTGCTAGAAATTCTTGTGTGCAGATTTCCGGTAAATACAGGATTTGATGAGCCCTCCACAATTAGATAGCTCTCAGTTACTGCCAGGGTCACACATGAAGAAAGACCACTTGGGAGAGGTTGTGAAGGGATGGTATGCTGCAGAACAGTACCCCACAATCAGTCAAAGTTTTCATGGGAGGAGGGGAACAGAATTGGAAAACCATGCCTCCAGATACCAATCCTCTCCTTGCCTTGGTATGCATTAGAATGAGGTACGCGATGACATACCATCGCGAGGACACCAAGGCATGGCCGGCTGCTCAGCTTTACGTTTACGTTTGCCTAAGCAAATTTCAATTTCTCAGGCTGTAGATGACAGACTGAATTATAAATCACTTTTATTTTAGTTATTTGGATGGTTTTAAAGTTGACATCATTTTGTTGCATTAAATAACTGAGCTGCAATTTTAAAGAAACATATTTTTGCTAAAGACAGGATTGTGCCACACTGAGTTTGTGTTTAGCTTGTGAGCCAAGGTGACCTGAGCCTTCTCAGATTCCAGAGCCTGGAAGCTGTCACCATGCTGGGTGGAAACGCAGTAATGTTATTGGGCAGGAATCCTCCCCTAACCAATCCCTCTGTCTTCCCATCCCTACCATTGCCTCTATTCCTCATGCTGCCTGTTGTGTGTGTGTCAGCCCACCTGTTCAGTTGTCTAATGTTGCTGGGATTGTGTTAATGCCTCACTCTTGACATAAGAAAGATTCTCCTCTACACTGGGGAGACCAAACGCAGATTGGGTGATCGCTTTGCTGAACACCACCATTCAATCTGCAAGTGAGCTTCCGGTCACCTGCCATTTTAATGCTCCGCCCCACTCTCACTCTGACCTCTCTGTCCTCGGCCTCCTGCACTGTTCCAATGAAGCTCAACTGAAGCTCAAGGAACAGCACCTCATCTTTCGTTTAGGCATTTTACAGCCTTCTGGACATTATTGAGTTCAATAACTTCAGATCATAACCATAGCTCCCATTTTCTTGGAAAGCGGGTGCTGGTAATGGTTCTGCTGTTGCCACTTACAGCTCCTCTAGACCCATCACAAACCTTCCCTTTTGTTCTTTCCTCCCCTCCCCTTTTCCCTACTTGCTTAAAACTGGTTTCATCGCGAACTTTTTCCAGTTCTGACGAAGGGTCGTCAATGTGAAACATTAGCACTATTTATTTTTCCACAGATGTTGCTTGGCCTGCTGAATATTTCCAGCATTTAATGGTGGGCTCAGTGACTGAGCTGGACAGAGAGACTGGAAATATAAATAAAGAGACCCACACTGGAGAGGCAGAGAGAGACACACACAAACAGACAGACAAAGATAGAGAGAGAGGAAAAGAGAGAGAGAGACAGAGAGAATGTGTCATTGAGAGCATACAAATAAGAAAGGAAACGTGAATGGGCACAGTGATGTGAGGGATGATAGACCAAATTGGAGCGATTAGGATCATCTAGTCTTTTTGAGCTCGCAAACTGCACTGAACTGCACTGCACTGGCCACTCCTGTCAGATAATACTGATAGAACATAGAGCAATGCCAGCAATCTTTGCCTCCTGCTTTCAGATTTAAATCTATTCCACATACATTCCACAAAGGAGCCTTTAATTAAATTGGATAATGTTTGTATCAATAAAGCCATTTATTAAAGAGTTTTGATCGAGTAAATAAGGAGAACTGTTTCTAGTGGCAGCAGGGTCGGTAACCAGAGGGCACAGATTTAAGGTAATTGGCAAAACAACCAGAGACGATATGAGGAAACATGTTTTATTCTGAAGCGAGTTGATAGGATCTGGAAAGCACTGCCAGAAAGGCTGGTTGAATCAGATTCAATAATAACTTTCAAAAGAGAATTGGATAAATACTTGAAGGGGGAAAATATTGCAAGGCTATGGGGAAAGAGCAGGGGGAGTGGGATAAATTGAATATCTCTTTCAAAGAGCCGGCACAGGCACGATGGGCTAAATGCCCTCTTTCTGTGCTGTATCATTCTATGATTTCAATCAAAGAAACAATCAGCAAAGTGGAATTGTGACGACATATCATTTTTTAATGTATGAACCATAAGACTTTCTAGAATGTTGAGGAATACAGAGGCTCAGGCAAAGAGCATGTGATTCAACATCAATTCCATCATTACCCCTGGCACTAGTTCAAGCTCACGGAACTTTAGTTTACTAGATTGTACTGTTTGTTACTCAGTCTCTGTGACCTACATAACTGCATCTAATAATACTCTTTCATTTTTCTGTGTGACTGATCAGTGGCGATGAATTGTGTGCACTAATATAGAAGAGAGACATTCAGAGCTTTAAGCTCGAATATTTTATGAAGTGGTTGAACTAGAAATCCTAAAAAAGAAAGCAGTTAATCCTTTGTTCCAATTGGCGGTTCAATTTGTTAATCTAAATAGACTGTTAATTTGTGAGGCACTGGCATGGTTACCGCAACAACCGTGAGGTATGCTGTGTGAGCTTGCATTATCACCAGCAATAACTGGGGGCTTAAAGCAATGTTCACAGTAATGAATTGACACATGGGAGGGGATGTTTATGAAGTCAGTCACCGTTATATCAATCTTTAAAACAATATTTGCTGTGGCTTCTTGACCGGTTACTGATGACAGATTTATGAAAGAAAATGAAGTTTGAGAAATGAGTGAAAATTGGAAATACCTGGTTTGAAAATGGACACCATTTCACCTGTTTCTCGGGCAATAAATGGGGTCAAAATGAACCAATTCCACCAGGCAATGTCTCGCAACCTGAAGGCACCTGAAATATTTCTGCTGTCATATTGGCCTTGAATTATATTCAGGCCTCCGTACGGTCGCCTTGAACAAGTGTTGGGCCCCTTATATATGCTCATGAGAGGATTAATGTCTGTTTAAGGGCTCTACAAAACTGGTGGGTGCTGAGCCAAATGCACACCGGGCACAAGACTTTCAGTAATTCCTGGGGCCTAGCCAGCAGTTGCCAATAAGGAGTAAGGAGCTGAAATTGCCCCTTCTTATAGCCCCGTTATAGTGCCTCCAGGAGGTGCTAACGGGGTGTTAATGATTTATCGCCCGGGGCAGGCGGCAGAAGCGACCCACCCAGAATTGCCCCCGCCCCCAGGCAAAAACGGGTTTCTACTGCACCCTTTAGTTTTCACCCCAGGCGCACACGGCGATGATGTCATTGTCGTGCGCGCCGATCCCTTATCGCCTTGCGCCGACCCCTTTGTGCCCCGCGAGGGAAATTGCCCCGTGATACGAAAAATTAGCACAGGGCAATGCCACCGATGCTGTGGTGGCTGGGGCGTCCCGGCCGCCCTTAAAGAGGAGGGCCTTGCACCACAGCCACCATCTTTTTTTTGTCAGCTGACTTTGAAGTTGGCCCGACAATGGTGGCCGCTGGTTCGGCCGGGCCGCCAACCTCTTTGGTGCCAGGCCGCTGGCTCGGCCGAAACCCTCTCTGGTGGCCCAGTGGATGCCAGGAAAGTGGCTGCAGAGTTTGCAGCGGTCCTCCCCTTTAAAAGGGGAGGGACATTGTGATGCATCAGTGCGATGTGGCATGTCCGCGTCACGCTGTGCCTCGCACCCTGCACTACCGCCCGCTAAGGCGAGCCAAGCTTCCAATAGCTCTCTGCACATTTTTATCAGACAAAGACCCCATTTCAGCGACATTTAACGGCCCATCTCGCCAGGCACTAAATATTCATTTAATTCAAATTGTGCGCCTCCAAATGGGGCGATTTCGCCCTCTAAGTTTTTATTTTTTACTTTACCTTCATGTGGAGCCAGGAAGCACAGGAGTTATTCTCCTGGCTCCATTACACTCCTGAGGAGCATGCCCGTCATCCTATCCCCTGCCTCCGCTCTGTGGGCCACTGTTGGCGAGGCAGCCAGCCCAGACTGGTCCTTTTCAAAATAGACGCTGCCTCGGCATGCCTGATTGCCACCCGGAGTTCGGTGGGAATAAGTTGATGAGGCCCGAGGCCCAATTTTGAGTGAGCCATGAGCATTTGGTTTCTGCCGGCACTCCCAGCAATTTTGTGCCCGAATACAAATTGTTAGCCCACTGATTCGACTCATCAAAGTTGTCAGTGTCAATGCTCTGCAAAGCCTATATCTACCACTGATAGAACTGCAAGCCCCTTTGTGTAGGTCACAAAGCAAATGTATCTCTCATTCTTGTCCCAACTGTCCAGCCTTTGGCCCTCCATTCACCATGACATTTCTGCAGCTACCAATCTGCTCAACCACACCCTCACCACTACCTTTGATGCCCTAATCCTTATTAAAACAATTACTCTCTCTCACCCTGGCCATTCACCCTGGTACGGCCCTGGCAAATAGTTTTGCCATTCACCGCCAGATCTGGTTGGACCACATACAGCACTATCGGGTCCTGCTCTCGTCTGCCAAAATTGCTCACTATTCCAGAATCATTCTGGAATGCAAAGTTAAACCCCGGCTTCTATTCTGCACATCTAACTGTCTTCTTAAACCCCTCTCCCATGTCTCTTCCACCCTCACCTCCGACAATGTGTGAGGAGCTCATGGACTTCTTTGTCACTAAGATTGAAACCATCCATTCAGCTGCCTCTGCCACTTCCCTTCCTCTAGCCCACAGGGCCAAACTTGCTTTAAGCTCCCCCCTGCCCTAGCCCTGAACTCACATCTTTCTCCAGTTTCTCTCTGATCTCCCCTCATGACCTCTCCACGCTCATCTTGTCCATGAGACACACATCCAACTTCCTTGACCTTATTCCTATCAAACTGCTGACCACCGAACTTCCTTTGCTGGTTCCCATGTTCATCATCATAGGCAGTCCCTCGAAATTGAGGAAGACTTGCTTCCACTCAAAGTGAGTTCTCAGTGTGGGAATTACAGTCTCTGTCACAGGTGGGACAGACAGTGGTTGAAGGAAAGGGTGGATTTGTCGCACGCTCCTTCCACTGTCTGCGCTTGATTTCTGCATGTTCATGGCGACGAGTCTCAAGATGCTCAGCGCCCTCTCGAATGCTCTTCCTCCACTTTGGGTGGTCTTGGGCCAGGGATTCCCAGGTGCCGGTAGGGATGTTGCACTTTATCAAGGAGGCTTTGAGGGTGTCCTTGAAACATTTCTTCTGCCCACCTGGGGCCCGCTTGCCATGTAGGAGTTCAGAGTAGAGCGTTTGCTTTGGGAGTCTCGTGTCGGGCATGCGGATGATGTGGCCCACCCAACGGAACTGGTCGAGTGTGGTCAGTGTTTCGATGCTGGGGATGTTGGCCTGAGCGAGAACACGGACGTTGGTGCATCTATCCTCCCAGTGGATTTGCAGGATCTTGCGGAGGCAGTGCTGGTGGTACTTCTCCAGAGTTTTGAGGTTCTCATGTTAGCGGATATTGTTAATGGTTCTCTCTCCTCAGGTACAGTCCCCCTCTCCCTCAAATCTGCCGTCATCACCCCTCTCCTCAAAAAAAACAACCCTTGACCCCTTCATCCTTGCAAACTGCCACCCCATGTTTCTATAAATTAAAGACATTTAACACTCCAATAAATAGGGTTCAATACAAGGAACAACTAAAGAAAACGAAGGCTGCTATTAGATCAGCAAAAAGGCTACTTGAAAAACGGATTGTAGACAACTGTGGCAATAATGGGAAGAACTTTTTTAGTTATGTGACAAGTCAAGAGAACTATCAAAGATTATATTGGGTCACTAAAGGGTGTTCAAGAACAGGTTACAAAGGACTCACTAAGTATAGCGGAAATACTAAATAAGTACTTTGCACCAGTCTTCACCCTTGAAGATGATGCTCGAATATTAGAATTTAATAATACTTGTTTTGTTAGTAACATTAACATAGATAAGCGTGTTGTTTTAGAAAGAATTAAGAACTTGAAAATAGATAGAGTAGCAGGGCCGGATGATATCCACCTGAGGGTTCTCCGGGAGATGGGACATGTGCTGTGCAAGCCCCTGGCCTGTATTTTTAATAGCTTACTGCAATCTGGAATGGTTTCTACCGATTGGAAGGAGGCTAATGTAGTCCCCATTTTAAAAAAAGGTGACAAGGCAAACCCAGGTAACAATAAGTTTATCAGTAAAAGGTAAGATGCTTGAAAGAATCATAAGGGATGCAATATATGAATACTTGGAAGGGGAGGGACATATTAGGGACACCCAACATGGCTTCATAAAAAAGAGGTCATGTCTCACAAATCTAATTGTATTCTTTGAAAAAGTTACAACGTTGGTGGATGAGGGAAGCCCAGTAGACATTGTCTACTTAGATTTCCAAAAAGCTTTTGACAAGGTCCCGCACAAGAGGCTTCTCTATAAGATTGGAGCCTCTGGTATTAGTGGCGGTATTTTGAGCTGGATACAGAACTAGCTGGCAGGATGCAGGCAAAGAGTAGTTAAAGATGGATTCGGATCTGTTTGGAGACCGGTCTTCAATGGTATCCCGCAGAGATCAGTATTGGGACTGTTGCTTTTTACTATTTTTATTAATGATCTAGATCCAGGGGTTGGCGGCACAATTTGCAAATTTGCAGATGATACCAAGATCTGGGCGAGTGTTCGAACTGTAGAAGAGGCTCGTCTGATTCAGGCCAATCTTAATGTGCTGGGAGATTGGGCTCAAGACTGGAAAATGATGTAAAACTTAGATAAGTGCAGTGTTGTGCATGTGGGCAGGGCAAATGCTCAACATTCATACACCCTCCAGGGAAAGGCATTAAAGATGGTGGAGATAGAAAGAGATTTGGGCATTCTACTGCATATATCCTTAAAGGTACATGAGCAATACCGTACAGCGATAGCTAAAGCAAATAGGGTGTTGGGGTGTATCCATAGGACAATTGAGAATAAGACGAGGTGTACTGTTTTGTCCTTGTACAAGACCTTAGTCAGGCCACACTTGGAATAATGTGTCCAGTTTTGGTCTCCTCACATGGTGGGTGATATTGAGGCTCTGGAAAGGGCGCAGAAGAGGGCCACTAGACTAATTCCAAGTCTAAAGCATCTTAGTTATCAAGATAGGCTAAAAGAGTTGGGACTCTTTACCTTAGAGCAGCGTAGACTTGGGGGGGGGGGGCGGGGGGACGGATATGATTGAGGTTTATAAGGTAATGAAGGGAATAGACAGTGTTCCAGCTGACAGTTATTTCAATTAAACAGGTTAGGCAGGACCAGGGGTCACAAATTTAAGTTATATTAAGGCTAAATCTAGGTTAGATGTCAGGAGGTGGTTCTTTTCCCAGAGAATAGACGACCTCTGGAACAAGCTGCCGTTTCATGTGGTGGATGCAGTCTCACTGAATTCCTTCAAGCAAAAGCTGGATTTGTTTCTGGCTGCGGCAGAGATGAATTCTTACAGAAGGTAGGTACTACAGGAAATTTACTGGCCAGAGTGATCTCCTGGACTAGTTTCGATCACCTAGATGGGTCAGAGAGGAATTTCTCAGATTTTGTTGCCCAAATTGGCCTGGGTTTTTAATCTGTTCTTTTGTCTCTCCCAGGAGATCACATGGTTTGGGGTGGGGTGGAGTGTATATGTTGTGATACGCAAGGTATCGCAATTGTATGGGACAGGCTCGATGAACCAGATGGCCTTTACCTGTCCGTCATTGTTCGTATGTTCATATATAAATACAAGTTGTTATTGTTATAAGAACTTAAGAAATAGGAGCAGGAGTAGGCCATACGGCCCCTCAAGCCTGCTCTGCCATTCAATAAGATCATAGCTGATCTGATCATGGACTCAGCTCCAATTCCCCGTCCGGTCCCCATAACCCCTTATTCTCTTATCGTTTAACAAACTGTCTATTTCTGCCTTAAATTTATTCAATGCCCCAGCTTCCACAGCTCACTGAGGCAGCGAATTCCAGAGATTCACAACCCTCTGAGAGAAGAAATTTCTCCTCATCTCTGTTTTAAATGGGCAGCCCCTTATTCTAAGATCATGCCCTCTAGTTCTACTCTTCCCCATCAGTGAAAACATCCTCTCTGCATCCACCTTGTCATAATCTTATACATTTCGATAAGATCACCTCTCATTCTTCTGAATTCCAATGATTAGAGACCCAACCTACTCAACCTTTCCTCATAAGTCTACCCCCTCATCCCCGGAATCAACTGAATGAACCTTCTCTGAATTGCCTCCAAAGCAAGTATATCCTTTCGTAAATATGGAAACCAAAACTGCATGCAGTATTCCAGGTGTGGCCTCACCGATACCTTATATAGCTGTAGCAAGACTTCCCTGCTTTTATACTCCATCCCCTTTGCAATAAAGGCCAAGATTCCATTGGCCTTCCTGATCACTTGCTATACTTGTATACTATCCTTTTGTGTTTCATGCACAAGTACCCCCAGGTCCCACTGTATTGCGGCACTTTGCAATCATTCTCCATTTAAATAATAACTTGCTCTTCGATTTTTTCTGCCAAAGTGCATGACCTCACACTTTCCAACATTATACTCCATCTGCCAAATTTTTGCCCACTCACTTAGCCTGTCTATGTCCTTTTGCAGATTTTTTGTGTCCTCACACATTGCTTTTCCACCCAGCTTTGTATCATCAGCAAACTTGGCTACGTTACACTCAGTCCCTTCTTCGAAGTTGTTAATATAGATTGCAAATAGTTGGGGTCGCAGCACTGATCCCTTTGGCACCCCACTGGTTACTGATTGCTCATCCGAGAATGAACCATTTATCCCGACTCTCTGTTCTCTGTTAGTTAGCCAATCCTCTATCCATGCTAATATATTACCCCCAACCCCGTGAACTTTTATTTTGTTGTTGCTGTGTTTAATATATTCCAATATTAATATTAATAAGTAAGGTTGATAACCATCCAGGATTGCCCTGGAGTCTCGAGAAATGAAAGACTAATCTCCGGGAAACTGCTGCGGGAAACCCAAGAGAAAGGTCATAGGGGCATTAAAAGAACTGTGTCTTTTAATAAATTTTCTTTGAACACTTTTGTTGACTAGTTAGAAAAACATCGGACATGCGATCAAAGGCTGTTTGACTGACAGTCTAGCATTATCCAATCGTGCAATAAAGAATCCAATCACTTTGCAATTAGCGTGGAAAGGCGGTGCACTGCGAGTATGGACATAGAATCGTACAGCACAATAGGAGGCCATTCAGCCCATCGAGTCTGTGCTGGCTCTTTCGAAGAGCAATTCAGTTAGTCCCACTCCCCCGCTCTTTCCCCATATCACTGCAATTCTTTCTCCTTCAAGTATTTATCCCTTTTAAAGGCTACTATTGAATCTGTAACCACCACCCTATCAGGCAGTGCCTTCCAAATCCTAACCACATGAAAATCTTTTCCTCCTGTTGCCTCTGGTTTTTTTGCCAATCATCTTAAATCTGTGCCCCTTTGAGCCAATGGAAACAGTTTCTCTTTATTTACTCGATCTAAACAGCTCTATCAAATCACCTCTTAGACGTCACTGCTACAAGGTGAACAACTCCAGTCTATCTGCGTAATTGCAATCCGTCATCCCTGGAACCATTCTTGCAAATCTCTTCTGCACCCTCTCCAAAGCCTTCACATCCTTCCTAAAGTATGGTGCCCAGAATTGGACACAATGCTCATGTTGGGTAATCAATGGCAGGAGTGTGGGGGCGGGGTGGTTGAAGCGATGACACCTCCAGGAATAAATCCAACCTGAGTTGGCAACCCTTGAGTTAAGCGATAAAAAAAATGTTGCAGCTAAAACCAACTTTAATAAGCAAAGATGTCTCACATATGTTGGAGATAAAAAGAAAAACTGTAAAAGTTGTCAATCTGAAATTTAAAAAAATAATGTTGGAAATACTCAGGAAGTCAAAAACACCTAAATGTGAAAGATAGGTTAACATATAAACTGTGATCCTGGCCAGTCCTAATGAAGGATCCTACTTGAAATCTTAACCTGGTGTACAATTCCAGCATTTTGCCTCACATGTTTGGCCCTGGTAGTTGCTGGGACCATAGATAGACTTGAAGAAAATGTTATAGATGGCACTAGCAATTTAATGGGAATCCCAGCAATGCAGGTTTGCCAAGTGATGGTTAAACACCTGTAAACCCAAACTTCGGCATAAAGAGCTGCAGACAATGATATTGCCTGGGAGAGAGCTCCGCTGATCAGCAGAAGCAGTTTTGTAAAAGATTCTCAGGCAATTTTATGTGCACTTTACGGATTGATATCCAGAATATTGAGCACTTATGTTCCTGGTGGAATAGCTTCGGCTCCCAGCAGCTCTTGTGGTCATACTCCAGGATAAATAGCCAGTACACAGCTCCTCCCAGATTTTTAACAGCCAATCCAGTTGGATGGCAAGCAATACAATTGAATAAAAGATTCAATATGATCCAGTTGGCATCACTATTGAACACTTGCATTACATCAGCTTCTGTGCACATTATGTGCAAGATACCTATGCAACCAAAAAACAATCAGCTAGCTGGACAGACACAAGACCGGGTGGCATTGCCTTCCCTTTAGGCTGGCATGACTTAATTTTGGTGCACTTTAAACAGTTAACCTTTTTCAGCAACCATGTAAGTTGTAAAACAGTTGACGGCAATAAAAAAAATTAAGATTTATTGAAAGAGACAAAGTGAATTTCAAGCCTTCCCAGTAACCAGGAGTTAAATCTGTACAAAGAACTTTACAAAAACAAGAGGAGGTCAGGGAAGAAGTTTATAGCCTGACGTACTGTGTGTGCAAGAGGCCAGTTTTGGGGGGGAAGAGAAAGAAAAGTATAAATCTCTTGCCGGCTGCCAAGCCAGGGCATTTTGTTTACAAAGCCAAAGGATTTGTTGCTGCAGCAGCTATATTCACAGGACTGCACATCACTTGAGGCATTAATAAACCAGAATATGTGTGACTTGCATTTCACTGCAAGTTACAGCAAATCAGGGTCTACAGTGGTATTAGAACACAATGCAGACCCTGGAGTGTGGGGTTAACGATGTGTGTGATTAAGTGAGGGCCCGGTGCATCACCATGCCGACATTCAGCATCACAGGTTGGTGGGATGTGAATTTGAGCATTGCTGAGGTCCTGACAGTTGCCATATAGTTGTAGACAAGCACTGAGACAAAGGACAAACAGTTTCCAGTCGGGACCACAGTGTGAGAGGGGTGGGGTGGTTTGGGGATGGGGAGAATTAAAAAGCAGGTCACTTCTCCCCACAGACTAATTTCTAGCAGTCGATAAAGGCTTGGGAGTAGGCCTCTCGTGCATTGATACTATGTGGCATGGGAAGAGACAACGGGAGGAAAAATATTTTTAAAATTCTTTTATTTACATTCCTGAATTAAATGTTTTCCCGCCTGGAATCCACTGGGAGTTATAAACCAGCTCAAGTACAAGAACAAATACTGTGAATAAGTATTTGCTGGATGATGAGCATCAGAAGATTATTTAGGAAACAGTAATTGATGAATTTATGCGATCTTGTGTCTTTTTTTTAATAAGTAACATAAAAAACTGGCAAGGTACCTACTACTGAAATACCGTACTAATTGTAAGTGAACACTTCTTCTCCCACACAAGCTTCCCCGTTTTAGTCATGCCTTTGTAGAGATTTAGTGAATGTAGCTCCAATGTTGCTGCATAAGATTGGGCATACACCCCCCAAAGATGGCTCTTGTGCTCTTCTTTTGCAGTTGAGTTATTGGGATGAATTCACAGATCCTGCACGTTCAAAGTTGAGCGGGTCAGAAATAGGCTACAACACTATGGCGAGGATTCTCCAGCCTGCGCTCCCTTCGTGCGTGGCTCCACTGGGAACAGAGAATCAGTGAATTTACCCAATAATGCATGTTCACAGAAGCTTGGCTACAGATCACGTGCCTGCTCGCTTAGCCAGGGTCTGTGTGGAGCATGTGCAGACGAAAGAAGGGAAACTCTCATCCAACCGACAATTCCTCTGTAAGCTGCATGCTGTAACAATTTGTGGAGGACATTAGATTGACATAAGTCATCCAAAGTGAAGAGAACTAAGGGATATTGATAGATTAAGTGAATGGGCAAAACTGTGACAAATGGATTTCAATGTAAGCAAACGTGAGGTCATTCACTTTGGACCTAAAAGGATAGAATAGGGTACTTTCTGAAGGGTGAAAGGCTAGAAACAGTGGGTGTCCAAAGAGACTTGGGGGTCCAGGTACATAGATCATTAAAATGTCATGAACAGGTACAGAAAATAATCGAAAAGGCTAATAGGATGCGGGCCTTTATATCTAGAGGACTAGAATACAAGGGGGTAGAAGTTATGCTGCAACTATACAAAGCCCTGGTTAGACCACGCCTGGAGTACTGTGAGCAGTTCTGGGCACCACAGCTTAGGGAGGATATAGTGGCCTTGGAGTGGCGAAGCATGGGTTTACCAGAATGATATCTGGACTTCAAGGGTTAAGTTACAAGGAGAGATTACACAAATTAGGGTTGTATTCCCTAGAATTTAGAAGGCTAAGGGGTGATCTGATCAAAGTTTTCAAAATATTAAGGGGAACAGAGAGGGTAGCTGGAACTATTTCCGCTGGTTGGGGATTCGAGGACCAGGGGGGCATAGTCTAAAAATTAGAACCAGACCTTTCAAGAGTGAAATTAGGAAACACTTCTACACACAAAGGGTGCTAGTAGTTTAGAAATCTCTTCCACAAATGACAATTAATGCTAGATCAATTGTTAAATTTAAATCTGAGATTGATAGATTTTTATTAACCAAAGGTATTAAGGGATATGGGCCAAAGATGGGTATATGGAGTTAGGTCGCAGATCAGCCATGATCTGATTGAATGGTGGAACAGGCTCAAGGGGCTGAATGGCCTACTCCTGTTCCTATGTTCCTATAAATTGTACAGTCCTTCTAACACCAACAGGCAATTTGAGGAATAGGATCGCAGTCACAGAGTTCCTCTTTTTGGACAGAAGATACTTCAGTGACCTGAAAGCCAGTGTACCATTGTCACTTTACCTGCTCCACAATAAAAGCTTAGCAGTTGGCTCCTTTATTTTAAAAATGAAATGTGGTTTTAAAAAAAACACATTATATAGCTAATTCACCAAGTTGGGGTTAAAAAGGGCTGCACTCTCAATGTTGGTGTGGGAGACCTGCTTTGCTGGATTGCAGGAGGTCAGCTTATTTATATAGCGTGCACGTGCTCCCTGTGTATTTTCCATTAGTGCAGGGACTGCTGAATGATAGGGTGGCAGGGAGTCAAAGTTCAGCAGGTCTTAAAGGTTATCGTCTCACCTTGGTAGTTTGAGTATTTGAATTCTATTTTTTTTTAAATGGAACGAAGAAGCTGGTAGCCGTAAATGCGACCATGGAGCTGTCGTATAGTTGTAAAAACTCAACTAATGTTCTTCAGGGAAGAAAACTTGCTGTCCTTACCTATATGTGACATCAGACCCACAGCAATGTGATTGACTCCCAAGTGCCCTCTAAAGTGGCCTAGCAAGCCACTCAGTTGTATCAAACACCACATGGACTGCAGCAGTTCAAGAAGATGGCCCATTACCACCTACTCTGGGTAACCAAGCCTTGCCAACAACGCCCACATCCCAAGAATGATTTTTTTTTAAACCCACAAGTGAGGCCGTTGAGGTTGAGTCGATCATGACAGTTAAGAGCAAAGCACAGTCTCAGAAGTGCGCTTGTTAAGTTGGAAAAGCATTTTACCATGTGAAAATTTACTCTCACACGCACGGAAACTTCAGCTTTTCCACACTATTAAATACTTAAAAGTCTAATGCAAAGTGTTTGGAATGTGGGTGAGGTACATATCAGATTTTTGTTCTTTGAAAAAGAAAAGACTTGCATCTATATAGTGCCTTTCACGACCACCAGACCTCTCAAAGCGTTTTGCAGCCAATGAATTACTTTTTGTAGTGTAGTCACTGTTGTAACGCAGAAAACACGGCAGCCAATTTGCGCACAGCAAGCTCCCACAAACAGCAATGCGATAATGACCCAGATAATTTGTTGAGGAAGGCTAGAATCTCACTTTAGTGATTGAAATGCCAATTTCACAAATTGAAAATCAGCCAACAGATCCCATCAGCAAGTATATTGTGGAGAATAATGTTCAGACAATCAAAATCCTTTGGCAGCACAACCTGAACAGTTTATTTGAACCAAAAGAGTAGACTATTACTTTTTATTTGAAAGGGGTTCCCCTCCCTCACTTCTTCTCTTCCCTTCCCTTTCCTGAAGGTGCCTCTTCCTATTCTTCCATGGGTCATCTCATGCCATGCCTCTAGTTGTGTTCTTGCTCCCAACAAATAAGTGTGTACCTTTACCTGCTCAATGCCTAGGTCATTGGTGGTGAGCTCAGAGGTCGCACAGTAAACCTTTGTCACTGTGTTTCGGCTCACTGGTTATATCACATCCCCTCATGTCATCTTCCTCAATTTCAGACGGTGATAGGATTAACTGTCCACTAGACCATGGCTTAGGCCATAAATGACCCAACAGATTTATTAAATAGCAAACAGATAATAAACAATAGCAATGACGCATTATAGGCTTGCAATATTTATAGGCATAACGATCCCTTTTTAGAAGATAGTAAATTAGACAATCATATCTGCTGCATTAAACTTCAATGTGAACTGACCTAGCTCAAGGTCCTGAATTATATAACCTCATGTGGCAATTTGCTGATGATGCTCTATAAGAGTCTCTCTCACCTATCGATATCATTCTGATGATCTCAGGCCTCCAGCCCATCAATCAGGCTGCTTGTGGGCAGGAAACCAACTTAAAGAAGCCCTGCAGGTAAATTCGGGAAACCTGTTCTTCATACAATTAGATTTTGGATAGTATGGGTAATATGATAAATACAAAATGCTCAGACCAGCCCCACTGTACCTAAGAGAATATCTAAGGCATAACAGAAATTTGTAACACTTGTATTTGAATTGAATGCCCTGGCTCCTCTCTCAGACACCCGAAGGTTGAATTTCCTTGGCTTCCTACTCCGCCGCTGTAACTTTGGAAAAAACCCTTTTACTCGGGTTCTGGGGCTATTGTGTATCAAAAGAAGCGGGGCCATTTTCAGTGAGGGAACCTAGGGGGAATAGTTCGGGTTGTTTGCGCCTCCCGTTAGCATGGGGCGCAAATGACATTTTGCCTGAATACGGCTCCAGCGAAATACCGTGGGAGTTTAGCGGTGGTGTTAACCGGTAGCGCCCTGCTCCCACCGGTACCAACCTGGGCCGCTGCTCCAGTGATGATGACGTCATCACCATGCGCGGTGACCCGTTTCGACCTGGAGCCAAAATTCGGTAGCGCCCTCCTGAAGCTGCCGCGGGCAATGTCTGCGCCAGCCTCGCGGGGCGTGTACCGTGCTGTAAGCCGCTCATGGGGGGGAATTAAAGGGGAGGTGCGGCAGTAAAAAATTCCTAAAAATGGCTAACCTTGATTGGCGGCCTTCTTGATTGTAGATCGCGGAGTCCGTGCTGCAATCTCGCAGCCCGGACTCCGTTTGTGTGCTGGGCTGCTGCCATGGCACCCCACTCCCTGGCGGTCCAGCGATGGCCCAGTTTACCACCTGCAGAGTCGGCAGCTTGGCCCTCCCCTTTAAGGGCAGGAGAGGGCCCTGTCTTTCCACCAGCGCTATGCGTCCCACCATGTAGCGCTGGAAACTTTGCATTCCTTTGCACCCCGGTCCCGCCCCCAACAGGAACTGCAACGCGAGATATTGTGCCACAGTTCCTGTCGGGGGGGTGGTAAGCCTGATATAGCTCACGGGGCGGGACTTCCAATGCTGAAAGAATGCTGTAATTTATTGCCTTCAGCAAAATGGTCATCGACCACGTCACACATTTGGTCTGGTTACATTGCTTTATTTAGATGGAAAAACCTGTCTGCTGAATTCCAGGTCATGGCATAAAAAGAAATGCTGTCAGATAATTGATGTAAGGACTTGCAATTAAACTGAGCTTGGAACAGCCAAAAGCAATTGGTTCTGTGTTTCTGCTCTCTGCTGATATTCATTGTTTGGTTCACATAATGATGGCTCCCAGCATTCCCTGAGGTGGTTTGTGCTCTTTATGATCTAACTCTGCTCCTATAACTTTGCTGTTTTTGCTGGGGATACTTGTTATATTTAATGAGGTACTGTCATCATGAAAAATTGCTACGTAGAATTTACAGCACAGAAACAGGCCCTTTGTCCCAACTGGTCTATGCCAGTGTTTACGTTCCACACAAGTCTCCTCCTAACCCTATCAGCATACCCTTCTATTCCTTTCCAGGTCATGTACTTATCTAACCTCCCCTTAAATGTATTTATGCTATTCACCTCAACCACTCCATGTGGTAGCATGGCCCACGTTATAACCACTCTCTAGGTAAAGAAGTGTCTCCTCAATTCTCTATTGGATTTCTGAGTGACCATGTTATAGTGACTCCTGCCAATGAACTGGAAGCTACCAGAAGCTGTGCAGAAGCATTCTGCTCATAACTGTCAGGTCCCAAATTTAATCATCAACATTCACCACAACAAACAGAGGATCTGAGAAGTGCTGAGGTACATCATTGATAAATTTTCATTAATGTTGCTGTGGCTGGGTTAACTTTACTAGGTTGGGTTAACGTTACTAGGTTGAGTTAATGTACTAGGTTGGGTTAACATTACTAGGTTGGGTTAATGTTACTAGGTTAATGTTACTAGGTTAAGTTAACGTTACTAGCTTGGGTTAATGTTATTAGGTTAATGTTACTAGGTTGAATTAACATTACTAGGTTGGGTTAATGTTACTAGGTTAATGTTACTAGGTTGGGTTACCGTTACTCGGTTGGATTACCATTACTAGGTTGGGTTAATGTTACTAGTGATGTTTCCAATTTAAGAACCGCTGTCTCGAAGATCAAACAATAACTTTCAAAAATAAACTCACAGTTTCAATGTTATTTAAAATTAACGGTTCTAACAGAATTCTCTAAATCCACTTCTTTATTCCTCATTTTGTGAAGTCCGGCGACAACAAACAAAAACCTACTGAATTGCGCATGCGCAACAATTCCGGTTCATTGGCAGCAGTCGCATCCATCTTATATTTATGACCTCCAGTTTTGGTCTCCCCCACAAGGAAATATCTTCTCTTTGTCTACCGTATCAAACCTATGTTTTACCACTGACATAATAGTAACTGGTATAAATTCCCAGGTTTATCATTTTCAATTTTTCTGTACAGGGGTCTAATATTTACCAGCCTCCAAGGTACAATGCCTGTTTCCAAAGAATTTTGGAAAAGTATCTGGTTAATACCTCTGACATTTCCTCAGCACCTATCCTCTCTATTCTGGAGTGAAGAACCACCCAGAACTAGTGACTCTATACTTCGATCCCTCAACAAAATAATCTCTAAACCCATTGCTTCTTCCTTGAATCCCTTCCACCGGTTTCCACCAACTTCTCATTCAACTCCACACACCTTCTCTAGATTAATCTGATGCTGACTGACCTCTGCGGATTTCCATATTTTCTGCTTACATGGCAAATTTCCTGTAATAATGTTTATGGTAAGTTAAAGGAAATATTGTTTTATGGTGACAGCCGCATTATACCTTGAATTAGACAATGTATGTGCTAAGATGCAGCTGTGCTTATGTGGCCTGTTACTTAAAGGATTCAAAACATAAAGGGCTAGAATTTAGTGAAAAACCGCCACCACTGGATTACTACCAAAAAAAACCGCTATGATTTTTTAATTAAGATCGGCGGAAAATTAATAAACACATTTTTTAAAATCCGCCGGGTGGGAAAAATCGGTGTTCCATGTGGATTTTCGGCGGAAACCGCGATCCTGGTCAAATTCAGTCATATTTTAGAAAATTTAGACCGAAGCTGCGATATGGGCCTAGTAAAAACCAAAAAATATTTTTCAAAAAAACAAAAAATAAAAATTCGGAAAACATTCACAGGACCCTTCTGCACTGAATCGCTAGGAAAGAATTTTAAAAAAAAACTTTAACTTACCTTTTTTCGCAGGGTTTCACACCTACTGCCGATCGAACTGGTGCTCTGGCTGGTTTCTCCTGGGTGTTTTTTTCTCCTCACCTTCAGGTCACCGCTACCACCAAACTTGGGGGGGCAGCGGTTTTTCCGGTGTTGCACGCCGGCAGTCTTCTCCCCAGTGGTATTTTGAAACCGCCGGCGATACACTTTCATCAGACTTGCAACGGGTGGTACTTCACCAAAAAACCCAGCGGAAGTGATGACCAAATTCCAGCCCAAAGAACCCAATTTTAAATAACTGAAAGTGGCTTTTAAAAACTGTGCCGGACCATTTACTAGTTATGCTGGTGTGCAGTAGTCAGTTTATTAGTGAATTTAAAGAAATATTTAAACGCTTTTAAAATGTGCCTATTGGTGTCCTTGCACCTAAAATAAAGCTTAATTTTAAGAGTCTTAATTTTAAGTGAGCACAATTAGTGGACACTCGCAACGTGATTAAGTCGATCTGGGTGGGTGGCCAGTTTGGTGGGCGAGAACAGCTTCGAGCGCGATCGTTTTTTAAACGAGTGTAAACAGAACCTGATTGTGTTGAATGTAATTTGCACTTAAAATTCCACGGTCCATTGCGCTGGTTTGGCCAATTTTGGGCAAATAGCGGAAACACCTGTCCCATATTTTCTTTCGCTTTGAATACTTTTAGGGGCCGAAATTGCCCTCCTCCCGAAACGGGGCGCACCTACCCTTCGTTAGGTGCTCCGTCCGCCTCAATAGTGGCGAACACTGGGCTACCAGGGAGGGTTTCGGCCGGGTCAGTGGCCTGGCACCCAAGAGGGGGTGCCAGGCTGCCTGTTGGTGGCCCAGCCGAACCCACAGGCATAATTGTCAACACGATCTGGCAGTCGGAGGATAATAAAAAAATAAAATGGAGTTGCTGGCAGTGCTACCTTCCCTTTAAGGGCGGCTGTGCCGCACAGCCACAAAAAGGGTACTGACAGAAAAAGCTGTCGGGGGCACTGACAAGTGTGGCGCAGCCGCTCCCGGGGGGCAATTTCCGAAAGGGGGTCTCCGCTGATCGGTAAGGGGTCAGCGCGTGCACAGCGCGGCGGGAAAGTGGGCAGGGTGGTCCTATAGACGGCTCCAAAACTAAAGGAGGGCAATATACAAAATGGCGGCCCCTCCGCGTTGACCGGGCGGTGATTCTTTACCGACCCATGGCCGCCTCTTGGAGGCGGTCACGGTCCTTATAGAAAGGGCCAATTTCGGCCCCTTGATGTTTTGCAATGTGACAGACTAAACTATGTACATTTTAGTGGATCTTCTGTGGCACTGCTCATACAAAAGTCAAAGGGCAAGAACATTCCACTGTATAACCTGCAATGTATTATTCTGCTGCTGTGTACATTACAACAATGACTATACTTCAACAAGTACTTGATTGGCTGTAAAGTACATTTGGGACATTCTGAGCATGTGAAAGGGGCTATAGAAATGCAAGTCTTCCTTTTCTTTCTCATGAACTGGATGGTTCAAGGCTTTTCTCTGCCAACTAGCTGATGAGTGATCAGTGATCGCTATTTGAGTAATATGAATAGACATAGAAGGCACCATTGAGTTAGTACTTTTAAAAAAACTTTTAAGCAGTGATGTTTTCTAAGGCTAAAACTGACAATTTACTCCTTTCTGACAAATTTAAAAGATACAGGGCAGAAATTGCCCACCATCCCAATAGGGTCACATCTAGTGTTTTCGAACAGTTCCGTCCGCCCCAATGCATGGGGAGGACAATCTGGAGAAATTCAGGTCTTGGTGCTTTTTTTCGGAGCAGGGCGGAAGTGGTCGCATCATCGGGGCAGAGAGGCTGTCACTACCGGGGCGGAAGCGTGGTGGAGTAGCCAACACTCATAGTCATCAGTGGCGTGCTGATGACATCATCGTGCTGGAGCGTCACAACGTTCCTCCCCTTCAGTTAAAAGGGAGGGCCACTGCAAATTTTGCAGACACTTTAGTAGCAAACACTGGGCCACCAGGCAGGGTTTCGGCCGGGCCAGCAGCCTGGTACGCAAGAGGGAGTGCCAGGCTGCCTGTTGGTGGCCCGGTTGAACCTGCAGCCATAATTGTTGGCCCAATAAAAAATAACATGGCATCGCAGCAACGCCACTTCCCCTTTAAGGGTGGCCATGCCGCCAAGCCACAGAGCGTGTACTGACAGCAAAAATGGTCGGTGACACCGACCGGCGGCAGCGCAATTCTGGGAAAGGGATAATTTCGGGAAGGGGTCGCCGCTGGTCGGTAAGGGGTTGGCGCGTGCACGCCGGGAAAACGGGTAGAGCAGTCCCCTGCATCACTCCAAACCTGAGGAAGGGCAATTTTTTAAATGCCGGCCCCTCCTCGGCGACCATTCTGCACTGACCTGTGGCTACTGCTTTCAGGTGGCCAGAGGCCTTATAGGAAGGGGTCATTTTGGCTCCACAGTGTTCTCTGCCTCAACTGTCTGAGGCAAAGCATTCCATCTAACAATCCTCTGCATAACATTTTTCTAACTGTTCTCCTCACAGTCACAATTCTGAATTGATGACCTCTTGTTATTGATTCTCCAACAAGAGGAAATAGTATTTCCCTATACACGCCATCAAAACCCTTCACAATTTTTAAAACCTATATTAGTAACGCCGTATAGCCGTCTCTGCTTCATATATTTTCATTTTATATTGTTTATAGTTAAATAACAAAATTGATGGCAATTCAGATCTCAAAGCAATACAATTAGCTGGTGTACCGGGATAAGAAATGGGTTCAACACCGCAATCCTTCTCCATTCACTAGGCAACCAATCCCAATATATCACTGCAGGGTGAGCTGATTCAAGGCAAATGCATAGGTACAGATGGAAAAATGAGAAGGAAGGTTATTTCAGGTTACTTTCAAGTAATTCTTGGTTGCTGGTTTTGGGAGTTGTTGCAGGCAGAAAAGCAGGTTGCATGCTGCCCAGGAATGGTGAAGGCAGAGAGAGAGCCAATCATCAGAAAAAGAACATTGTGAAAAATGATACGTGAATTTATGTTGACAAAAATAAATAAATAAATTAAGCCTAGGGTGGGGTTTCAGATACAAAGGTCGATTGGGATAGAACTGTGTTGGATGGAAGATTAAGTGTGACGAAATGCAGCAGGCAGTTCATTGGACCAGGTGGACATACGGCGAAAGATGCTGGGACTGAGACGGATCAGTGTGGAAACCATTCCTTGCAGCCAACCCTCGAGTTTCCAGCAACATCCAGCCTCCTGTCGAGGACATGGCTTCATCCAGGCTTCAAACCGGCTGACCAAGCCCCCAAACAACTTTCACTCAGGGACACATTCCAGCTGTAAACTTTATTAAAGGTTTACTAACTGTGTGTATGTGTGTGCGTGTGTATGTGTATTAAGACAGAAATCCAGTCTTACTTTGTGAAGGAGCTGGAAAGAAGTCCAACAAACGCCATTGCTGCACCGCTAGTTGCTGTCTTCCTGCATCCAAACCGGTCAGTGAAAATGCTGACTACTGGAGAACAAAAGAAAATCATCCCCATTGAGAGCGCACCTACCCAAGCTGCAAGGAAACAGGAAACAAGAAAATAGTTTGAATAGGTTGTAGAATTTAATCTCCCCTCCTACCATTTACCTCACTGTTCACTGGAAATGTTGCAAAGTGACATTCATTTCTGGCTGGCATGACAACAACAACAACAACTTGCACCTGTATAGTGCCACTAATGCATTAAAATCTTCCTACATGCTTCACAAAGGAATGGGGAAATGGATATGAAGAACGAATGAGAAGAATTGGGTGGGGTTGGGGGTGGCTGGCGAAGAGGGTGACCAAAGATGTGGTCAAGAGCTACATTTTAAGGATGTTTTTGAGGATGGGGAGAAATGTAGCGAAGTGGAGAGGAGTATGATGATTGGAGGCAATGGTGGAGCAAAGCCAGGAGTGGGACACAGAGTAGGCGGAGAGGGCGATATAATGCTGGGGAAGATTACAGAGGTTTAATAAACTAGGATGAGGATTTTGACATCGATGATTTGGGAATGTTGTCAAGGACAGAAGTGATGTGATAGGCGAGCAGAATTTAGTGCAGGCTAGATTATGTGTAAGGTGGATCTTAGGAGAAGAGAAAGGAAGGCGCTAGAGAAATCAAATCTGCAGGGGACGTGTAATTCAAACTCGCTCCAGATATTTTTTTCTAGTGTCCAATGCAAAAGTCCACTTCCATAGGCAACACTTGGTTCTCTGTGATCTTATAGAAAGAAATAAAGACTTGCATTTATATAGCACCTTTCATGACGACCAGATGTCCCAAAGCGCTTTACAGCCAATGAAGTACTTTTTGAAGTGTAGTCACTGTTGTAATGTGGGAAACACGGCAGTTAATTTATGCACAGCAAGCTCTGGTCCTTGAGCCTTAGCAATTCCACCAACAAAGCTCAGACAACTCGGTTTTATATGTGTTTTATTTGCTGCTTTGACCTGTTTGAATTTCATCGGCATGTAGGTTAAGGTAAACATCAATTTTAAACTCTGCTGGCTTCATGATATGCACCTCAGCGGCCCATGAAGCCAGTAGAGTTTAAAATCAATGTTTCCGATTAAATTCAAACAGGACAAAGCAGCAAGAGTACAAATATTGCGTTGTCAGGGCTTTGTTTGTGGGATTGCTAAGGCTCAAAGGGCCAGATCGTAACTAGCTCAAGAAATCAGAAAAAGCTTGCTGGTTTCAACTTCGGCGTTAAAATAAATCATCCTTTGGGGCATCCCATTGTAACAGCAACAGGTAGTCTTTGGGATGCAAGATCTTCCCGTCAGTTTAAAGTGCAGCAAAGCTCAGCTCCCATTTACAGCCTCGAAAACTGGAATATAGTGAAAGGGAATTTACTCCTGCATATCTGCTTCAGACCTTCCCTAAAGAAAGAGAAAGTAGGCATATATAACTAAATATTACCTTATACTTTTATGCTTAGAAAGTGAGATAAAATAGTTTGTTTCATCCCGCAGTGTTGAACCAAAGGACTACCAATATCTTGCTTTGGCACATTTAGGATTGGGTGATGGTCAAGCAGCCATAGTTCCAATTTTCCATATTAGATTCTGTAGCTTTAGTGGTTAAGAAAATATTCTTAGTAGGGGGCATTGGGGAATGGAGAGTAGAAAAAGGGCAGCTCCATTTTCTTTAAATTAGCTGAAAGTGTTTGCTGCAGAGGTTGGGCCTCATATCGAAGTGTAACAAGTTGGACAAAGGGGATATAAACAAATGACTTCAAAGCACACATTTACACCACAAAGAAATTCAATTCCTGAAATGTGAACAGGACCAACTGCACATTTTCCAAAATAACCGCATTGTCCATGTTCAACTTAGACTCTTGCATGAATTGTTCACTTCAATAATCCAGCGGGGGGCCCAAGCAAAGTGCTGTCTACAGAGCGTACAGCTTTTCACCAACTAATTGCACAAAGTGCTTCCAAGTTCTTTGAAAAACCCCAGTCTCAATAGGAATTTGATTATGTGTTTCTGAAGACTTCGTCAAAAGGCCAAGTAATAACCGGCTCTGGCTGTTTTTACTCTGCTAATGCAGTGGCTTTTCTCTTAATGTGGGGAACAAGTCCATTTTTGTGCAAAAGGTTAAAACTTTCCTTCTAACAGAGTTGCATCTGTTTCCACAGGCTTGCATTTTCCAGTTAAGACACCGCAGTCCCGAAACTTCTTCGGCTGTGATCCCAGTGGGAATTGCGCCCACCCGTGCCCTCCTGCGCTGAACCTGTCAAATCTTGCTGAGTCAAGGAAGGGCATCCGATTTACATGGGGCTGACAGGTGCTTTGCTACTACAGGTGTATCACCATGATGTGCGAGGATTCTTCATTGCAGTCAAGGCCACCTACAGGCCAAACACCCAAGGCCTTACCTCACTGCTGGCCAAGAACAGGGAAACACTCATCAAGGACACCGAGGCAGTCAGGGTCCGCTGGAAGGAGCACTTCGAAGATCTCCTCAGTCGAGACTTTGCCTTTGACTCGAGTGTTCTCGACGCCATCCCACAGCATGCTACCCACCACCACCACAGTGAGATCCCAACACTGCACGAGGTAGAAAAAGCCATAAGACAGCTTAAAAACAACAAGGCTATGGGTGTGGACGGAATCCCTGCTGAGGCATTGAAGTATGGCGGAAAGGCACTGCTGGCGCGAACACACAACCTCATCTCTCTCAGCTGGAGGGAGGAGAGCATGCCGGGAGATCTGAGATGCAGTAATCATGACCATCTTTAAAACATGGGACAAGTCCGACTGCGGCAACTACAGAAGAATCTCTCTGCTATCAGCCAGTGGGAAAGTCGTCGCTAGAGTCCTCCTCAACTGTCTTCTTCCTGTGGCCGAGGAGTTCCTCCAGAGTCACAGTGCGGATTTCGTCCCCTACGGGACACAACGGGACATGATTTTTGCAGCACAACAGCTACAGGAAAAATGCAGGGAACAGCGCCAGTCCTTATACATGGCCTTCTTCAATCTTACAAAGGTCTTTGACACTGTCAACCGCGAGGGTCTATGGAGCGTCCTCCTCCGTTTCGGATGCCCCCAAAAGTTCGTCACCATCCTCCACCTGCTGCACGATGACATGCAAGTCGTGATCCTTACCAACGGATCCATCACAGACCCAATCTACGGCCGGACCAGGGTCAAACAGGGCTGTGTCTTTGCCCCAAGCTCTTCTCAATCTTTCTCGCCGCCATGTTCCACTTCACAGTCAAAAAGCTCCCCGCTGGAGTGGAACTAAACTACAGAACCAGTGGGAACCTGTTCAACATGCGCCATCTCCAGGCCAGGTCCAAGACCACCCCAACCTCTGTTGTCGAGCTATAGTATGCGGACGACGCCTGCGTCTGCGCACATACAGAGGCTGAACTCCAGGACATAGTCGACGTATTTACTGAGGCGTACGAAAGTATGGGCCTTACGCTAAACATCCGTAAGACAAAGGTCGTCCACCAGCCTTACCTCACCGCACAGCACTCCCCCCCCGTCCCCCTCCACCCCAATCTGTTGTGTATCTGTAAAGCATGCACTCCCATATTCTGCCACCAGGGAGCGCATCCCCTGAAGTCCCAAGGGATCCCAGCATCCCTTGGGAGCACTGTAGAAAAGCCGGCCCCTAAGGCCTATTCATCACTCTAGAGTGTCTTAATAAAGACTGAGGTCACTGTTACTTTAACCTCCCTGTGTGCAGTCTCATCTGTGTTAGGAACACAATAACTGGCGGCGAGTATACGAATCCAACGCAAAGATGCAGCAAACTGTGGGCATCCTGGAGAAGTTCTCGGAGGGTGAGGACTGGGAAGCCTATATTGAACGGCTAGACCAGTACTTTGTAGCCAATGAGTTGGATGGAGAAGGAAGCGTTGCAAAAAGGAGAGCGGTCCTCCTCATGGTCTGCGGGGCACCGACCTACAGCGTCATGAAGAATCTTCTGGCTCTGGTAAAATCCATAGATAAGTCGTATGACGAGCTGTGTACACTGGTTTGGGAGCATCTTAACCTGAGGGAGAGCGTGCTGATGGCGAGGTATCGGTTCTACACGTGCCAGGGATCTGAAGGTCAGGAAGTGGCAAGCTACATCGCCGAGCTAAGGTGACTTGCAGGACAATGTGAGTTTGATGGCTACCTGGAGTAGATGCTCAGAGACTTTTTTCTACTGGGCATGGGCCACGAAACCATCCGACGAAAACTTTTGACTGCAGAGACACCGACCCTCAAAAAGGCTATTGCGATAGCATAGGCGTTTATGTCCACCAGTGACAACACCAAACAAATCTCTCAGCACACAAATGCTAGCAATGTTCATCAATTAACTGGAACTGTGTTTGCGAGCAGAAACGTACAGGGCAGAAACCACGAGTCTGCAACTGCCAGCAGGCCTCAGGTGACCCACATGACTCAGAGTCCGCAACAAAGGAGGCTTTGGCATTGTGGAGGCTTCCATTCAGCCTATTCATGTCGCTTCAAAGGGTATGTTTGCAAGAGCTGTGGAACAATGCGGCACCTCCAACGAGCTTGCAGATGAGCTGCAAGCTCTGCAAAACCTGCTAACCACCATATGGCAGAGAAAGATCGGTCCATGGTGGATCAAAGCAATTTCGAGCCTCAGAGAGAGGAGGCAGATGCTGAAGTACACGGGGTGTACACATTTTTGACGAAATGTCCACCTATAAATCTATATGTAAAATTGAATGGCTTACCCGTAGCCATGGAACTGGACACTGGCGCAAGCCAATCCATCATGAGTAAAAAGATGTTTGAGAGATTGTGGTGCAACAAGGCACTCAGACCAGCCCTGAGCCCCATCCACACGAAACTGAGAACGTACATCAAAGAGCTCATCACTGCGCCATGGTCAAGGGCACCTATGAGGAAACGGTGCACAAACTGCCACTCTGGATTGTCCCGGGCGATGGCCCCACACTACTTGGAAGGAGCTGGCTGGGCAAAATCCACTGGAACTGGGATGACATCCAAGCGCTATCACATGTCGATGAGGCCTCATGTACCCAGGTTCTTAACAAATTTCCTTCCCTTTTTGAGCCAGGCATTGGAAACTTTTCCGGGGCGAAGGTGCGGATCCACTTGGTCCCAGAGGCACGACCCATTCACCACAAGGTGCGAGCAGTACCTCACATGATGAGGGAGAGAGTGGAAATCGAGCTGGACAGGCTGCAACACGAGGGCATCATCTCCCCAGTGGAATTCAGCGAGTGGGCCAGCCCGATTGTTCCAGTACTCAAAAGTGATAGCATGGTCAGGATTTACAGCGATTATAAAGTAACTATTAATTGTTTCTCGCTACAGGACCAATACCCGCTACCTAAGGCAGACGACCTATTTGCGATGCTGGCAGGAGGCAAGATGTTCACCAAGCTCAACCTGACTTCGGCCTACATGACGCAGGAGCTGGAAGAATCTTCGAAGGGCCTCACCTGCATCAACACGCACAAGGGACTGTTCATCTACAACAAATGCCCGTTTGGAATTAGGTCGGCTGCAGCGATCTTCCAGAGAAACATGGAGAGCCTACTCAATGCGGTACCACGCACGATGGTTTTTCAGGATGACATATTGGTCACGGGTCGGAACACCGTCGAGCACCTACAAAACCTGGAGGAGGTCCTCCAGCGACTGGATCGCGTAGGGCTGCGGCTGAAGAGGTCGAAATGCGTCTTCATGGCAACAGAAGTGGAGTTTTTGGGGAGAGAGATCGCGGTGGACGGCATTTGGCCCACAGACGCCAAGATAGAGGCTATCAGGAATGCGCCCAGGCCACAGAAAGTCACGGAGCTGCGGTCGTTCCTGGGACTCCTCAACTATTTTGCTAACTTCCTAACGGGGTCAAGCACCCTCTTAGAGCCCCTACATGTGTTATTGCGTAAAGGTGAGAACTGGGTATGGGGAGAAAACAAAATAATTGCTTTTGAGAAAGCCAGAAACATTTTATGCTCCAACAAGCTGCTTGTATTGTATAACCCGTGTAAAAGGCTTGTGCTAGCATGTGATGCACCATCGTACGGAGTCGGCTGTGTATTACAACAAGCTAACGTTGTGGGGAAGTTGCAACCTATCGCCTATACCTCCAGGAGCTTGTCTAAGGCCAAGAGGGCCGACAGCATGATTGAGAAAGAGGCATTAGCATGTGTGTTCGGGGTAAAGAAAATGCATCAGTACCTGTTTGGCCTCAAATTTGAGCTGGAAACCGATCACAAGCCCCTCATATCCCTGTTCGCTGAAAACAAGCGGATAAATACTAATGCCTCAGCCCACATACAAAGGTGGGCACTCGCGCTATCAGCATATAACTAGACCATCCACCTCAGGCCAGGCACCGAGAACTGTGCGCATGCTCTCAGGCGGCTACCATTGCCCACCACGGGGGTGAAAATGGCGCAGCCTGCAAACTTGTTGATGGTGGCACAGCCCGCAGACTTGTTGATGGTCATGGAAGCGTTTGAAAATGATAAATCACCTGTCACGGCCCGCCAGATTCGGACTTGGACCAGCTAAGATCCTCTGCTGTCCCTAGTAAAAAACTGTGTACTGCATGGGAGCTGGGCCAGCATCCCCGTTGAAATGCAAGAGCTAATCAAGCCATTCCAGCGGCGAAAGGACGAGCTGTCCATTCAGGCAGACTGCCTGTTGTGAGGTAACCGCGTAGTGCTACCAAAAAAGGGCAGGGAGACGTTCATCTCGGATCTCCACAGCACACACCTGGGTATAGTAATGATGAAAGCGATAGCCAGATCCCACGTGTGGTGGCCCGGTATCGACTCTGACTTAAGAGTCCTGTGTACGGCAATGCAGCGTGTGTGCTCAGTTGAGCAACGCGCCCAGAGAGGCACCCTAAGTTTGTGGTCCTGGCCCTCCAAATGATGGTCGAGGATCCATGTCGACTATGTGGGCCCGTTTCTCGTTAAAATGTTCCTGGTGGTGGTGGATGCTTTTTCAAAATGGATTGAATGTGAAATAATGTCGGGAAGCACCACCACTGCCACCATTGAAAACCTGAGGGCCATGTTTGCCACCCACGGCCTGCCTGACATACTGGTCAGTGGCAACGGGCCATGTTTCACCAGTGCCGAATTATAAGAACTCATGACCTGCAATGGGATCAAACATGTCACTTCGGCCCTGTTTAAACCAGCCTCCAATGCGCAGGCAGAGCGGGCAGTACAAACAATCTAACAGAGCCTTAAATGAGTCACAGAAGGCTCATTCCAAACCCGCCTGTCCCGAGTACTGCTCAGCTACCGCACGTGACCCCACTCGCTCACAGGGGTGCCCCCGGCTGAGCTACTCATGAAAAGGACACTTAAAACCAGACTCTCGCTGGTTCACCCCAACCTGCATGATCAGGTAGAGAGCAGGCGGCAGCAACAAAATGTAAACGATTGTCGCACCACTGTGTCACGGGAAATTGATCTGAATGACCCTGTATATGTGCTAAACTATGGACATGGTCTCAAGTGGATCGCAGGCACAGTGATAGCTAAAGAAGGGAGTAGGGTGTTTGTAGTCAAACTAGACAATGGACAAATTTGCAGAAAGCACCTGGACCAAACGAGGCTGCGGTTCACAGACTGCCCTGAACAATCACAGCAGACACCACCTTTTTCAAGCCCACAACACACACCCAAAGGATCAACGACACCACTCCGAACCAGGAAATTGAACCCATCACGCCCAACAGCCCAGGCTCGCCCAGCAACCCTGCAGGGGCAACAATACTGCCAGCCCAGCGAGGGCACAACCAACACACCAGAACAGACATTTATATCGAGGCGGTCCATCAGGGAAAGAAAGGCTCCCGACTGCCTCACCTTGTAAATAGTTTTCACTTTGATTTTGCGGGGGGGGGGGGGGGGGGCGCGAGGGCCGGGGGGGTGATGTTGTGTATCTGTAAAGCATGCACTCCCATATTCCGCTACCAGGGAGCGCATCCCCTGAAGCCTCAAGGGATCCCAGCATCCCTTGGGAGCACTGTATATAAGCTAGCCCCCTAAGGCCTGTTCCTCACTCTGGAGTGTCTTAATAAAGACTAAGGTCACTGTTACTTTAACCTCCCTGTGTGCAGTCTCATCTGTGTTCGGAACACAATACCACCCAGTCATCAAGATCCATGGTGCGGCCCTGGACACCGTGGACCACTTCCCATATCTCAGGAGCCTCCTATCAACAAGAGCAGGCATCGACGATGGGATCCAATACCACCTCCAGTGCGCCAGTGCAGCCTTTGGCTGCCTGAGGAAATGAGTGTTTGAAGACCAGGCCCTCAAAACTGCCACCAAGCTCAGAGTCTACAGGGCTGTAGTAATACCTGCCCTCCTGTATGGCTCAGAGACATGGACCATTTACAGCAGACGCCTCAAGTTGCTGGAGAAATATCACCAACGATGTCTCCGCAAATCCCCTGAGAGGACAGGCGCACCAATATCAGCGTCCTCGTCCAGGCTAACATCCCCAGCATTTTGAAGCACTGACCACACTCGATCAGCTCTGCTGGGCAGGCCACATAGTTCGCATGCCAGACACGAGATTCCCAAAGCAAGTGCTCTACTCGGAGCTCCTTCGCAGCAAACGAACCAAAGGTGGGCAGCGGAAACGCTACAAGGACACCTCATAGCCTCCCTGATAAAGTGCGACATCCACACTGACACCTGGGAGTCCCTGGCCCAAGACCGCCCTAAGTGGAGGAAGTGCATCCGAGAGGGCGTTCAGCACCTCGAGTCTCAACGCCGAGAGCATGCAGAAATCAAGCCCAGGCAGCGGAAAGAGCGTGCGGCAAACCCGTCCCACCCTCCCCTTCCCTCAACGACTATCTATCCCACCTGTGACAGATTCTGTGGTTCTGTTCAGCCAGCGAAGAACTCACTTCAGTAGTGGAAGAAAGTTTTCCTTGATTCCGAGGGACTGCTTATGATGATGATGCATCTCTGGTGCCTACCTGAGCCATCAGCTCGAAATTCTGGCACTTGCCCGTTTCTGTACCTAATGATGCTCACTTTTCATTTCTTGCACAGTGCACTATGCACACCCACTGTACAGAAGACCCCACTCTCCTTGTGCATTATTTTAAAAGAGCACTGGTTGTACCTGAAGTACATCCCAGTCCCAGCTATAGATTGTAATCTGTATTCTGTGTACCTAGTTTTTTTATCATTTAAATGTGCTCTCCATATCTTTCTGTACATGCCTGTGTGGGATTGCGGGAATCAGTTAAAGCAGCCTTTATCCTGAAATGACCCAAATGGAATGCAGTCACAGGATGATTATTGAAGCAAGAAGCTAATTTGTTCTAGTTAAAAGTTAACAGAAAATTAAATGCTTGTTTTTATCTTTTTAAAAGGCAATGTACAACTGAGCAAGAATTTCAGCACTTTGAGAAACAATGGATTTTTTAGAAACACATTTAAAAGAAAATTAACAAGGAAGCTCTCCATCAGAAACAATAATACCCAGCTGAAGAGCTCTCCAGAACTAGATTTAATATATGGGCTATACACATCTTATTCAACAACAACTTGTATTTATATAGTGCCTTACACGACCACCGGATGTCTCAAAGTGCTTTACAACCAATGAAGTACTATTGCGTTTTTAACGTAGTAAACAATCCCAAAACCACTTCACAAGTACGTTATGAATCAAAATTTGACACCAAGCCACAAAGAAATATTAGGGCAGATGATCAAAAGCTTGGTCAAAGAGGTAGGTTTTAAGGAGCGGCTTAAAAGGAGGGAGGAGAGGTGGAGAGGAGGAGAGGTGGAGAGGAGGAGAGGTGGAGGCAGGGAATTCCAGAGCCTTGGCAGCTGAGGGCATGGCCATCAATAGTGCAGCGATTGAATTCGGGATCAACTCGAGTAGTTCTGAATATTATTTTTTCCCCTTTCCTGAAGGAAGTAGCTATACAGTTCTTCATATGCAATCCTTGGCCGTTTGTGTTGGCTGGCTTTTTTTAACCAAGGGGAGAGAAGAGGATCACAGCCAAGCCTGATCTTGCCCTCACCCAAAGGTCCATTGCCCCAACTGAGATCAGCAAATTCAAGGATACACCAATGATGTAACATGGGATCTTTCGAGTCTTTATAACTCACTGCTATACATATACTCACTGAACCAACAAATTCACTGAAAAGCCAATAAGGAACATATGTGATGGCTTAATTTCACTGTCATTTGCTTCACTAGAACTTTCAAACCCTAATAATCACTTGGGGATTGTACATGTATCTGTTTTTAAATTGAGGAACCAAGGCAAAGGACCAAGGCCGATAATGCAGGGCATCACTAAGGTTAAAAGAGATGAGGTAGTTATTAGTTGAGACCAAGCTTGGGTTTTCAAAATATGAAGATCAGAGAATCAGGGAGGTAAGGAGCTTTAGAGTTTTTAAGTCCTGGGGAAAATGAGTTATAGTAGGAGGCTGTGCGTTGTCTTAATTTCAACACAATGGAAATGTAGGAAGGACAAGCGTGTAGGTTGGCATACTTGGAACATAGAAGGAACAGGAGGGGTAACTATAGACCAATACTGACTGTAGTAGAGGGAAAGAAAGATTTTGTGAGAGAGAGAGGTTGAAGACCAGAGGTGAGACAGCGATTGCCTATCAGACGTCAAATTTTGTCTTGTGTCCTGGTCAGGAATGCAACAGAGATTATTAGAGTCTCCCTAGATATAGGAAAAGTATTTCAAACCTTGAACAAGCTCGAGCTTTTTAGAGAGGTGAAAATAAGTGTTTTACACAAAAAAGTTAACTAGGTTTGCAGGCAGCGTTAGCCATGGCAATGTGACAGTTCCATTTGAGACCAGAGGAAATTGTGATACCAAGAAATGGAGTAACGATAAGCCATGAGGTGGTAGGAGTTGGGTCGACTTGTAAGAAACATGAAGGAACTGAGTATTGGAAAAACTGAAAGAAATAGAACTGTCATCACCCCTTCGAAGGGCATAAAGGGGATTAAGATATAATAATTTGACTACGATACTTTTGTGCTAAATCAAGATTATAATGATAATGCAAGTATGTTGTATGCCAGACTATTGAACAGAGTGATGCAACTAAAGCATGGTTACAATAGTTAGGTACTTTAAGTAGCTCAAGGCCTCCGACTATTGACACATGAGCTCACTAACTAGAACCAGAGTACAAACTCAAAAACACAGTCTAAGAATGCAGGTCTTAATAATTAATGTCCACAGTCTAGCCAAGGTGTTTACATTCGATTTTCTTTTCAGGTCAAATATTAGTTAAAACACAGCACAAAATATAATCTTAAGAAATGGTTTCAAGTACAGATTGAGCCTCTCTTATCCGGCACCCTCGGGACCTGGCCTGTGCTGGATAAGAGGATTTGCCGGACGACGGGAGGTCAGCATTTCGGGCCCAGCTTGGGTCGGCCCAGAGGCAGCGGGGAGAGGAGGAGCTGTGGCAAGAGGCTGGGCAACTTCTACGGCTTCTTCGCGTCGCCTGACTACTTCCGCCCGCAGCACCGCTGGGTGGTGGACATGCAGGACAGCCGGCGTATCATGCTGCAGCTCGGCCTGCAGCGGGGCTACTGCGACAGGGTGCGTGTGCACGGCAGGGCGGCCCAGGAGCACGGCAGGCTGCTGCAGACCCTGTCCTTCCACAACAACCGGTGTCCCGTAACCGTCCGACCAGAAGAACTGCTTCTCCTGCCAGCCAGGGAACTTCCATGGCATCTTCGAGCAGTGGCGGTGCAACGGGCAGGAGGATTGCCAGGATGAAGCTGGGACCGAAATGCAGCTGGCCTCAGGATGCAGCACGCCGACCCGGCCTCAGAGGGAGCACCGGAGGCGGCGGGGAGGGGAGGAGCGGCCAGCCTCCAGGACACAGCCTCCAGGAATGATGCCGGACAAGGGAGGTAGCCGGATAAAAGAGTACAAGAGAGGTTCAACCTGTACTTCCTTATGTGATACAATTACATCAAAGGTGCCATGGGGCAGATTCATGCATGGGCCTACGAGACCTGTAACCAGTGGCCCCAGTCAAATATGGGGTTCCCAGTAAAACTCATCATATCACAGAAAAGTTGTATACATTCACTAGATCAAAATATTCTCGTATTTAAAAATACTGTCAGAAGGGGGTGAGGTAAACCTTGGGGTGGAAATTCAGTCGCGCCTCTGTTGTGGCGTTAATCCAGACGGAGCGGTAAATTTTGCGCCAGGAAATAGTTTGTGTCGCCAGCTGCAAAATTCACCAGCTAGGCCCCGAGTGTGCAGTGGTGCGCTAAGGGAGGCGTTCCACACCTCTTTTAGGGCGCTAGGCTGGCTGAGCAACTGAAAATCCCGAGCTAAACAGCCGGCCTCTGAGCGCTCTAAGAGAGGCTTCCATGGAAAATAAAAATCTGAAAAACAAACGCCAAAAATATTTCCAATACATTACTGAGGCCATATCACCATAAATTCCAAAAATAAAAAAATAAAAGACAATCATACTTACCTCAGATAGACATTCCTTCTCTCACTGTGACCAGTACAGCTCGGACCACCCACTTTCACAGGCGGTCCCACTAGGGCACGCTATGGATCGGGCACGAAACAAATATCGAGACACACTGGCTCACCTCTCTAGGGTGGTACTGCTCCGGCCCCCGCAAATCCAGCACCAAATATCCTGGCGGAGTGCTAGAAGCTGGCCGCTCGCCCGGAAATGCTTTCCGCCGCCATTACCGCCCCTCCAGAGGCAGCAACAAACCCAAAATTCAGCCCCCTGTGTTTTAATGGCTTGGGAGAGGGGCTTGTGCTGGGGTTGTGGAGGACTTTGAATGTTTGGTGCCCAGGGTCCCGAGAATTCTTAATTCATCTCCGAAGCTGCCCAACCTTCTCAGATATCCAAAGCCATTCGACCAAATCTATATTCTGGATTGATGAGGAAGTTACGAAATCAGACATCCCAGTTGGTACAAATTCATTTATATAGTCTGTCACCCTAAAAGGGTCAATAAAATGCATCACAGAAGAATTCCTGGGGCAAACATGAACAAACTGCAATTGCAGTCTGAAGGAGTAGATAAATGAAGAGAAACTGGACATTTCAAATGTTCACAACTGCAAGAATCAATTACTCAGAGCTCCCAATACAATGTCAGGAAGGTGCATCATTCAGAAGTGATATTGGAAGTGATATCACAATCCCCTTTTGCACTCATTACCCAATGATTTTCCACCCAGTAATACTAAGTGAGGGTCAATCACAGACTGGTGAGCACAAGGGGAACCTCTATCCCATTGTCTTTTGCACAAACTGAATATAAAGTTAAAAATATATTAATTGTAGAATTACTGTTAACCTCTCCCCGTAAAGCACCCAGAGCTAATTTTTACACGAGCCTCCTTGATAAAATGCAACATCCCCACTGACACCTGGGAATCCCTGGCTAAAGACCGCCCTAAGTGGAGGAAGAGCATCTGGGAGGGTGCTGAGCACCTCGAGTCACGTCGCCGGGAGCATGCAGAAACCAAGCGCAGGCAGTGGAAGGAGCATGCGGCAAACCAGACTCCCCATCCACCCTTTCCTCCAACGACTGTCTGTCCCATCTGTGACAGAGACTGTAATTCCCGTATTGGACTGTTCAGTCACCTGAGAACTCATTTTTAGAGTGGAAGCAAGTCTTCCTCGATTTCGAGGGACTGCCTATGATGATGATAAACACAAGTTGCTGTCGTGTTCTGTTATGCGATCAGTTGATCTCTTTACAATGATCTGGTTAGGAGTAAAATTGAAAGTTATAAGAATAAGTTTAGATAAATGATCAAATACCCCATGAATGCAATGGTTCCTATGCTGCTGTGACCATGGAAATCAACTGTGCAATATAACTGACCAGACTTAAGTAATGGAGGTTTTAGTGTGGATGTTTTCTTTGATTGTCTTTGGAGATTATGGAGAAATTTCGCAGAACTGTTTCAGCACCTATCCAAGAGATAATAAAAACTGGGAGAACTCAGATGAGGGTTTGAGGGGAGGGGAAAGGAAGAGAGGTTGGCTGGTGATAATCTAAACCCAATTTTGTGCAAACATCAAAAAGGTGAAGGGTGTCAATCAAGTGTTGATCCAACTTATGCAATGCCATCCCAGGGCTTGCGTGGAAAGTACAAGGTCCTAAAGAAAGTTAAACTTTTACTCAGGACGCACTGCCTGGTTAGACATAATAATATCGTATGTTTTCAGTTTACAATCATTACTTTACCAGAACAATTTGTTCTGTACATCCTTTACAGCAGACTGTGTGAAGCAGCATGTGCTATAGCTTATTTTCTAACTCTTTTGAGTCTTTGGTTCAATTCAAAAACATTTTGAAAGAATAAAAATGTAGATTTAAAACAATTCTGATTGTTTTCACAATTCTGTAGGTTTTTTTGCCATATATCAGAATCAAAACAACGTTGTTGTAATTAAACTGCCGAAACAAATTAGGTTTCCTCATTTTAGCCTCAGAAAGGAAAGAAATTATCTACTGTATCTGATTGTTGAACAACAAGGTTTGAGCTGAATAGTATTAAACACAGACACACACACTAATTATTTATTTACTCCCAAAACTGCAGATCAGATATGATTTAATTGAATGGCAGAAGAAGCTTGAAGGAATGATTGGCCTACTCTTGTTCCTCATCATCATCATAGGCAGTCCCTCGGAATCTTAAAATGAGTCCTTAGGTGGCTGAACAGTCCAATACGAGAACCACAGTCCCTGTCACAGGTGGGGCAGGTAGGCGTTGAGGGAAGGGGTGGGTGGGACAGGTGTGCCGCACGCTCTTTCTGCTGTCTGCGCTTGCTTTCTGCATGCTCTCGGCGATGAGATTCGAGGTGCTCAGCGCCCTCCTGGATGCACTTCCTTCACTTAGGGCGGTCTTTGGCCAGGGACTCCAAGGTGTCAGTGGGGATGTCGCACTTTTTCAAGGAGGCTTTGAGGGTGTCCTTGTAACATTTCCTCTGCCCAACTTTGGCTCGTTTGCCGTGAAGGAGTTCCAAGTAGAGCGCTTACTTTGGGAGTCTCGTGTCTGACATGCGATTACTTCCTATGCGATTACCGCATGACAATTAATATCGGTAACTTCCATCGAAATGCAGACATAGGAATTTACAATTGAAAAAACTGACACAAAAAGTGTAACAAAAACATGATAACAGAAAGCAAAGTTTTGTAGATAGGAGATGTGCAGACACAAGATTTTAAGTCGTTTGTCTTTTTCCTTATTGGGTTTGGCTATGATATCCCAATGGTCAATGAGACAGCACCCACTATCAGAGCCAGGACTTTGGTAAATGAATTTCAACAGCTTTTGTTTTTGCTTATGACTTGGATTTTTATTAAAGGGTTTAACAGTACATTCAGCAGGAGAGAAAAGGCTGAAGTACTCTGCATTACATCTAGCATAGGTGGACAGTCTCCTTACAATCTAAACAACGTTAGCTGCAGGATCTGTTCGAAACCATTCTGAAGTGGCAGTCACCCCAGCGCTACATTCAGTCAAATCAGGGAGTTTTTATACGAACCAAGAAGCTGGGCAATCTTCAAGCAAAACATTATACAAAGAAACCTTGCGAACAAAGGGGAGCGCGATGACACAATAAGTTGCATTTATATAGCGCCTTTAACAAATTAAAACGTTCCAAGGCTTCACAGGAGCATTATCAGACCAGATTTGACACCGAGCCACATAATGAGATATTATACAGGTGACCAAAAGCTTGGTCAAAGAGCTAGGTTTTAAGGAGCGATTTAAGAGGAGAGAGCATTAGAGAGGCGGAGAGGTTTAGAGAGGGAATTCCAGACCTTAGTGTTGTGTATCTGTAAAGCATGCACTCCCAAATTCCACCACCAGGAAGTGCATCCCCTGAAGTCCCAAAGGATCCCAGCATCCCTTGGGAGCATTGTATATAAGCCGGCCCTCAAGGCCTGTTCCTCACTCTGGAGTGTCTTAATAAAGACTGAGGTCACTGTCACTTTAACCTCCCTGTGTGCAGTCTCATCTGTGTTAGGAACACAATAACTGGCGGTGAGTATACGAATCCAACGCAAAGATGCAGCAAACTGTGGGCATCCTGGAGAAGTTCTCGGAGGGTGAGGACTGGGAAGCCTATGTCGAACGGTTAGATCAGTACTTTGTAGCAACGAGCTGGACGGAGAAGGAAGCGCTGCAAAAAGGAGAGCGGTCCTCCTCACAGTCTGAGGGGCACCGACCTACAGCCTCATGAAGAATCTTCTGGCTCCAGTGAAACCATAAGTCGTATGAGAAGCATTGTACACAGGTTCATGAGCATCTTAACCTGAGGGAGAGTGTGCTGATGGCGAGGTATCGGTTCTACACGTGCCAGCGATCTGAAGGTCAGGAAGTGCGAGCTACGTCGCCGAGCTAAGGCGACTTGCAGGACAATGTGAGTTTGATGGCTACCTGGAGCAAATGCTCAGAGACTTTTTTGTACTGGGCATGGGCCACGAGACCATCCTATGAAAACTTTTGACTGCAGAGACACCGACCCTCAGTAAGGCCATTGCGATAGCCTGGCGTTTATGTCCACCAATGATAACACCAAACAAATCTCTCAGCACATAAGTGCTAGCAATGTTCATAAATTAACTGGAACAGTGTTTGCGAGCAGAAACGTAAAGGGCAGAAACCACGAGTCTGCAACTGCCAGCAGGCCTCAGGTGACCCAGATGACTGAGAGTCCGAACCAAAGGGTGAATGCAAGGCAATTCACACCTTTTTGGCATTGTGGAGGCTTCCATTCAGCCTATTCATGCCGCTTCAAAGGGTATGTTTGCAAGAGCTGTGGAACAATGGAGCACCTCCAACGAGCTTGCAGTCTGCAAAACTTGCTAACCTGTCCAGCTCGATTTCCACTCTTTCCCTCATTATGTGAGGTACCGCTCGCGCCTTGTGGTGAATGGGTCGTGCCTCTGGGACCAAGTGGATCCGCACCTTCGCCCCGGAAAAGTTTCCAATGCCTGGCTCAAAGAGGGAAGGAAATTTGTTAAGAACCTGGGTACATGAGGCCTCATCGACATGTGATAGCGCTCGGATGTCATCCCATTTCCAGTGGATTTTGCCCAGCCAGCTCCTTCCAAGCAGTGTGTGGCCATCACCGGGACAATCCAGAGTGGCAGTTCATGCACCGTGCCCTCGTAGGTGACCTTGACCATGGTACTGCCCAGGACAGTGATGAGCTCTTTGGTGTATGTTCTCAGTTTTGTTTGGATGGGGCTCAGAACTGGTCTGAGAGACTTGTTGCACCACAGTCTCTCAAACATCTTTTTGCTCACGATGGATTGGCTAGCGCCAATGTCCAGTTCCATGGCTATGGGTAAGCCATTCAATTTTACATTTGGCATTATAGGTGGACATTTCGTCAAAAATGTGTGCACCCCATGTACTTCAGCATCTGCCTCCTCTCTCTGAGGCTCGAAATTGCTTTGATCCACATGGACCGATCTTCCTCTGCCACTTGCATCATCTCCCCAGTGGAATTCAGCGAGTGGGCCAGCCCGATTGTTCCAGTACTCAAAAGTGATGGCACGGTCAGGATTTGCGCCGATTATAAAGTAACTATCAATCGTTTCTCGCTACAGGACCAATACCCACTACCTAAGGCAGACGACCTATTTGCGATGCTGGCAGGAGGCAAGATGTTCACCAAGCTCGACCTGACTTCGGCCTACATGACGCAGGAGCTGGAGGAGTCTTCGAAGGGACTCACCTGCATCAACACACCCAACGGACTGTTCATCTACAACAGATGTCCGTTTGGAATTCGGTCGGCTGCAGAGATCTTCCAGAGAAACATGGAGAGCCTACTCAAGTCGGTACCACGCACGGTAGTCTTTCAGGATGACATATTTGGTCACGGGTCGGAACACCGTCGAGCACTTACAAAATCTGGAGGAGGTCCTCCAGCGACTGGATCGCATAGGGCTGCAGCTGAAGAGGTCGAAATGCATCTTCATGGCAACAGAAGTGGAGTTTTTGGGGAGAAAGATCGCGGCGGATGGCATTCGGCCCACAGATACCAAGACAGAGGCTATCAGTTATGTGCCCAGGCCACCGAACGTCACGGAGCTGCGGTCATTCCTGGGACTCCTCAACTATTTTTGTAACTTCCTACCGGGGTTCAGCACTCTCTTAGAGCCCCTACATGGTGTTATTGCGTAAAGGTGAGAACTGGGTATGGGGAAAAAAAAGCAAGTAATTGCTTTTGAGAAAGCCAGAAACATTCTATGCTCCAACAAGCTGCTTGTATTGTATAACCCGTGTAAAAAACTTGTGTTAGCATGTGATGCATCGTCGTACGGAGTCGGGTGTGTATTACAACAAGCTAACGTTGTGGGGAAGTTTCAACCTGTCGCCTATGCCTCCAGGAGCTTGTCTAAGGCCGAGAGGGCCTACAGCATGATTGAGAAAGAGGCATTAGCGTGTGCGTTCGGGGTAAAGAAAATGCATCAGTACCTGTTTGGCCTCAAATTTGAGCTGGAAACCGATCACAAGCCCCTCATATCCCTGTTCGCTGAAAACAAGGGGATAAATACTAATGCCTCAGCCCACATACAAAGGTAGGTACTCGCGCTATCAGCGTATAACTATACCATCCACCACAGGCCAGGCACCGAGAACTGTGCGCATGCTGTCAGTCGGCTACCATTGCCCACCACTGGGGTGGAAATGGTGCAGCCTGCAAACTTGTTAATGGTGGCGCAGCCCGCAGACTTGTTGATGGTCATGAAAGCATTTGAAAATGATAAATCACCTGTCACGGCCCGCCAGATTAGGACTTGGACCAGCCAAGATCCTCTGCTGTCCCGTAAAAAACTGTGTACTGCATGGGAGCTGGGCCAGCATCCCCATTGAAATGCAAGAGCTAATCAAGCCATTCCAGCGGTGAAAGGATGAGCTGTCCATTCAGGCAGACTACCTGTTGTGGGGTAACCACATAGTGCTACCCAAAAAGGGCAGGGAGACGTTCATCTCGGATCTCCACAGCACACACCTGGGTATAGTAATGATGAAAGCGATAGCCAGATCCCACGTGTGGTGGCCCGGTATCGACTCTGACTTAGAGTCCTGTGTACGGCAATGCAGTATGTGTGCTCAGTTGAGCAACGTGCCCAGAGAGGCACCACTAAGTTTGTGGTCCTGGCCCTCCAAACCATGGCCGAGGATCCATGTTGACTATGCGGGTCCATTTCTCGGTAAAATGTTCCTGGTGAAGGTGGATGCTTTTTCAAAATGGATTGAACATGAAATAATGTCGGGAAGCACCTCCCCCGTCACCAGTGAAAGCCTGAGGGCCATGTTTGCCACCCACGGCCTGCCTGACATACTGGTCAGTGACAACGGGTCATGTTTCACCAATGCAGAATTTAAAGAATTCATGACTCGCAATGGGATCAAACATGTCACCTCGGCCCCGTTTAAACCAGCCTCCAATGGGCAGGCAGAGCAGGCAGTACAAACAATCAAAACAGAGTCTTAAATGAGTCACAGAAGGCTCACTCCAAACCCACCTGTCCCGAGTACTGCTCAGCTACCGCACGAGACCCACTCACTCACTGATAGAGAATTCAAACAGGCTGCATTTAGACAGGCTGTGAAAATACACAGACAACAAGTCAAAGATGCTACGTGAGAGGTAGCATGTTGCATTAAGTCATCAATCAACTTGACATTTTAGGACCCTTGGGTAGCGAGCCAATTAAAAGGTTAAAAGACTATTAATTGGGCCAATAAGGTCAAAGAAGGCGAGTTCTTTTCTGTAAATTGATCCAAGTATAAGTACAGCCATTTTGACCATGTGGTCTCAGAAGGACAAAGACCTGGCTTAAAGCCAAGAACTTGTTACTGCTGTCTGCCAAATTAAAGAAGTTAAAACTACAATCGGAGTTCGTATTTCATTGGAAATTAAGAGATCTAACAATTTTGGCGTCACAAACACGATCGCTGAGGAAAGAAACTGAATTTTGTACATCAGACCTACATACTGAGGTAAGGACACCTCTTTATAAAAAAGTCCTCAGTCAAAAATCTAAATTCGCCTCTCCTTCTACGCGATTCCAAAAGCCTCCGGTTTGCGAACCCTCCAGTTGGTAGTCGGCTCGAGGTCCCATGGACGTCTAAACTTTGACGGTGTGTTAGTTAATTAATCACCGACCTATTGATCGGCTAGAAAGTCTACGACTCGAGACCCCAGTAAAGAACTCAGTATTATGGCAGCAGGAGATAAGAGCAAAGAATTGTCTACAACTGTTAAAGGTGGGCAGGCACCACTTGAAGTTTCGCTAGATTTAATTCTCGAACAGTTGAAAGAATACATAGAGCAACAATTCAATTTACCTAAAACCTATATTAAGATCGAACAAAAATACGGAACCTCCAAAGGACAATGGTCCTTGGACGAGATTAAAAGGGTCTGGGGAAAAATGACCCGTATGAAAAATAAAGAGCGAACTAGATGGTCCCTAGCGGTTATGGGAAAGATCCGAAACCGGAATGAAATTATAATGCGTTCCCAACATGATCGAGAACTGACCAGTACAAAGGATCAATTGCAAGCAGTTTGTGCACAGTTGCGACAGAAAAAGCTTGAACTTGAAAAGTTGGAAGCAGAAGTTAAAGATCTTAAAGGTGAAATTAAAGAATGGAAAAAATCATTAGGTCAAGAGACAGTAATAGGAAAAGGAAAATGTATTGATCAATTACCAGGGTACCCATGTTTGGATAAATTAAAAGCGCAAACCCGAAGACACAACCGAGGAATAGATACGGATTCTGAATCCTCCGACGATACAGGGTCGGAGGATGAAGAATTAGGGGTGCGCTTTGCCCCGTTTAAAAAAAGACGAGTTGCAGTCAAATCAGAAGAGACTGCGGATGAGGGCGGAACCAAAAAAACAAAGAAAAGGCTGTATGAAAAATACTTAATTCATGATCCGGCAGACCCAGAGAAAATTGATAAATGGTCCAAGGAATTGCCCAATCCAAAGAAAGGGGGAGTAAAAACGTGGGACCAATTGGACCGCTTAAGAAATATATATCAACTTCATCCCTGGGACGGAGTGCAAATTTTGACCATAATGGTGCCAAAATCACAGGGAAGAAAATTGCACGACAAGGTAGAAGACGCTTTGGGGCAGGATGAGCAAGATTTAGATGCAGGATGGGAGGCGATTAGACAGACTGGGGAAAAAATTGCAGCCTGCCAACAGAAAGGAACAGAGGAGGTCCTGGAGTATGACGAGCGGTTTAGATGCACGTGGCTAGAACATTCGGGTATGAATAATACGGATGAGGAAATGGATGAACAAGTGTTTGGACCCCTGAAAGCAGCTTTCGTGGCAGGTCTAAAGCCAGAACTGTCCAAAATGCTTAAGGTAGTGCTACCGGACTGGGAAGGTAGAGGAACTACCTTTGCAGCATTGGTGGATCGATGTAACCAATTAGATCGGGATATGGGAGCTAAAGTCCGAGCTGTACAGGCTATGGGATGGAAATCCCAGGATTCCGATAAACAGTCATTAGGAAAATTACCCGGAAAATGTCATTATTGTGGGAAAGAAGGTCACTGGGCCAAGACGTGCAGGGCAAAACAGCAAGGTCGTGGCTGGGGAAGAGGACGCAGCCAGGGATACAATTCTGCCAACAAGCCAGGCTTGTCACAAGATAACGACCTCATAGAAGCATTTAAGCGACTGACAATACAACAACAGAAGGAGTTACTTGGGATAGCAAAAAACGATTAGAGCCCACCCTGGCCCCCCTCCTCGCATTAATACAACAAAGGGGAGATGGGCTATATATAACTGTGAGGGTGGGCAATAAGGATGTGGACTGTCTTTTAGACACAGGGGCGGAATTAACATGCTTACCCCTACAATATGGAGACTTTTTGCCGTTGGATGGTAGGGCACGTACAGTCTATGGAGTTGGGGGCCATAAAATGGAAATTAAAAGGACAAAACCGGTACTTATAGGGCTGGGTCCACATGAACTATCCACGCCGGTCTGGATAGGTCCAGTAGATCAACCCCTTTTGGGAATGGAGGTTCTAATCCAAATAGATTCATCGTTGCATTTCGAGGATGGTCGGGTGACATGGTCAATTAGAACTTTGAAGAAAGAAGAATTGAAGGAACACCCGATATGGGCTAAAGATAAGAACGATTGTGGCCTACTCCAGATGGAGCCTGCGTCATTTACAGGGACCAAGCCTCCATGCACTAAACAGTATCCCATCAGTCCAACTGCCATCGCGGGAATCTTACCGGTTTTTCAGCAATTGGAGAAACAAGGGGTGCTTATTAAAACGCATAGCTCCTCCAATAGCCCCGTGTGGCCGGTACAGAAATCTAATGAGACTTGGCGTTTGACTGTCGATTATAGGAAAGCTAATCAGTGTATTGATCAAAAAGCTCCTTTGGTCGCAGATCCCTCCACCATTTTTAATGCCCTCAAACCGGAACATAAATATTTCTCGGTTATAGATATGGCCAACGGATTTTGGTCGGTGCCTCTGGCACCGGAGGTTCGACAGTGGTTTGCTTTCACGGTCCAAGGACAACAGTATACTTGGACCCGGTTACCGCAGGGTTTCTACAACAGTTACCCACGGTATTCCACAAAGCCATTTGCGAGAATTACCTCCCCAGTCATCCACAGTCATCCAATATGTAGACGATATCCTGCTAGCTTCAAACACGGAAGAACAGCATGAACAAGATTTACGAGCTTTGCTGGACCACCTTCGGTTGAAAGGACATAAAGCCAGCATTGACAAAGCACAAATATCCCAAGAAGACGTTGTATACCTGGGACAAAAGATTTCACAAGGAAAGAAAGAACTTACCCAGGATAGAACTGCAGCCATTCGGGCTGCTAAAAAAACCCACCACTATTCAGGAACTAAGGTCTTTTTTGGGATTGTGTAACTTTAACAGAAATTGGATTGACTCCTTCACACAGCTTGCTCAGCCACTGAATGATATTTTAATGGAGAAACATGCCTCGAAAGAAGCCATCACCCTCACTAAAGAACAGCAAGAGGCCTTCCTGAGTTTGAAAAAGACTGTGTTCGGCACCGGCTCTGGGAATCCCCGGCAGTGGTAAGCCATTTACCCTGTTTGTCCATGAGAAAGAAGGATATATGACAGCTGTACTGACACAAGAACATGGGGATCGGCAAAGACCTATTGGCTATTATTCGGCAAAACTGGATGCAGTAGCCCTCGGATGGGGAAGTTGCCTAAGGGCCATGGAAGCTACATGTCGAGCGGTAATGATCACTGCGGGTCTAGTCCTCGACCAAAAGCTGATTGTCAAGTGTCCCCACACTGTACACGCTTTGCCGTCTATGAATAGAATGTCTCAGGTGACAGCAGCAAGATGGACCCGCTGGACAGCAGTTTTGGAAGCTCCTAATCTCCATATCGTCCGGGCCAGCCCGGTTAATCCCGCAACTATGTTCCCGATGTCAGAATCGAGGGAGCAAGAGGGGGGAGAATGTGAAGAGCATGACTGCGTGGAGATTTTAAAAGAAACAGAAGAAGCAGCCTTTGCAGCAGAGGAGCCTCTGCACAACCCAGACCTCATCCTGTTTACAGATGGTTCCTCCTTTGTTGACAATGGTACCAGAAAAGCAGGATGGGCAGTTGCAACCTTATATGAGGTCGTGGCAAACGGACGTTTACCCTCAGGAACGTCAGCACAACAGGCCGAGTTATGGGCCCTGTCAGAAGCATGTCGAATAGCAGAAGGACAGACAGCTAATGTCTACACAGATACGCGTTATGCTTTTGGAGTCGCTCATGACTTTGGTCTGTTATGGCGGAAAAGAGGATTCCTCACTGCTGCTGGTACACCTATCCGAAATGGAAAAGAAGTCCGAGACTTACTGGAGGCCATACAATTACCTCAGGAAGTGTCCATCCTGAAGTATAAGGCCCATACCAAGGAAAATACCACAGAAGCACAGGGAAATGCCCTAGCCGACCAGGCAGCTAAAGATGCCGCCTCACAGGGCGTTCCTCCAGAAGAACCAACACAGATGTGCAGATTGAAAGCACTCAGGACTCTGACACGAGACCTTCAAACAATGCAAGGCGAGTGCTCCCGAGAGGAAAAATGGACATGGATTGAGGCAGGAATTAAGCTATGCGAAGATGGTGTCTGGAGACAAAGAGTTACCGACAAGCCAGTCGCGCCACAAGCGCTTATGCCTTTTTTAGCCCAACAGATCCACTCGTGGGGACACTTGGCCTCACAACAGATGACAGCACGGTTCCAGAAAAGCTGGTGGGGTCGAGGATTTAAAAAACATGCCCAGCTGGTAACAGACCGCTGTGTGGCCTGCCAGAAAAATAATTCTGGACCCATCACTGTAATGCCCCAACTGAGGCCCCTTGCCCCTGTCGGACCATTCCAGCATCTGCAGGTTGATTATATATCTCTTCCTTCATGCCAAGGATACACTAACATTCTTGTCATGGTCGACAGATTCTCTAGATGGGTAGAAGCTGTCCCAACTAAAAGAGCCACAGCCAATCACACTGCAAAGTTCTTGTGTAAGGATTACATTCCCCGATGGGGAGTCCTGAGTAGCATTGACTCAGATCAGGGAACACACTTCATAGGTGCTGTCTGCCAAGAAGTCTGTAGGTTACTGAACATTACGTAGGATTTACACTGTCCTTATCATCCACAATCATCAGGTCAAGTAGAGCGAATGAATCGAACTCTGAAACAACAGCTTGCCAAATATCACCAAGAAGGAACACCATGGCCCCAAGCACTACCAATAGTGCTATGTAGCATTAGGGCAACCCCGAACAGAACTATAGATCTAAGCCCATTTGAAATTATAACAGGAAGACCCATGTCGCTGCCAGGAACTATCGATTTACGGAAAGCTGATGTTCACTTAATGAGTGACACTTTGTTATCATACTGTCAGAACTTAACCAATGCTATTAGTTCTGTTTCCTGACAGGTATTGGCAGCTTGGGGTAATCCACCCGAAGGAGGACACGACATCATCCCGGGAGTCTGGGTGTATGTGAAAAAGTTGCATAAAGAACCTTTGGGTGCCAAGTATGAGGGACCTTATCAAGTGTTATTGACCACCCAGGCAGCTGTTGAAGTCCAAGGAAAGAAAGCCTGGATCCACGCTTCACACATTAAACGAGCACCCGTAACTGAAGCTGAAATCTAATAAGGACAATTACTTTTTGCGAAAATGTATAAATTTACTGTATTATTGATTGTAGGTATTCTAGGCATAGGCCTACTTCTTACTAGCCGACCCTCTGCACCAAAGGGAAATAGTAGGGTAGCAAGGGAATTACATGTGAATACCTTTTTATATATGTCATACATTTATGCCAAACAAGGTAACATTTCTAGTTGTTGGGTGTGTGCGCATATTCCTATTCACTCAAAGGGAGGGATTCCCTTGAGGCCAGTTCCCTTGAATATCTCGGAAATGGCTGAGTGGATAATTAATCAAAACAAAACAGGCAATGCGTTTCAGGATACGGAAAACTGGGCACGTAAATGGAAGTCAGCATGTTACAATCTGACTACCTTTGAAGGGGGATACCAACCGTGCTACAATAATTCCAAACGGCCCCCATTTTTTGTTATCACTAATACAACGGGAAGAGGAAGACCGGGGGAATCGGTCTGTCTGATTAGAAACATCAAAGGAGGCCAAAATATGGGGTATAGTAACTGCTCCCGGAATTATAATATAATCAAGCCACGGAACCGTCCAAACTGGGCCGATGTGGGAATTTTTAACGTAACGGGGATTCTGAATAAAAACAGATGGAAAAGCCTGGACAGGTCCCAGAGTGTTGCTGACAAAGAAACAGCTAACATTCATTGCATATAATGGCACCTATTGGGTGTGTGGCCACAAGGCCTACCCTTGGCTGCCCCAGAATTGGATGGGATCCTGCTATTTAGCCTACATTGTGCCTTATATGTATCATATAAAGTCACTGTCGGAACATTTACACCGTCCTAAGAGAGCTATCACAGAAACAGAGAGGTTCTTTGCCATTCTGATCCCCAGGTATGGGACCGCCAGACTGGCAAGGGAATCCATTAACATGGCATCCATTGTGGAACGGGTAGCCAATGATACCTCAGAGGCCCTAGATAAAATCAATGCAGAAATGGTAGCAATCTGCACAGTAGCCCTACAGAATAGACTGGCCCTTGACTACATCCTGGCTGAAAAGGGAGGTACTTGCACCCTACTCGGAACTGAGTGTTGCACATATATCCCAGATAGCGCTGAAGAAATTACCCACTTAGCGGAGCATATCCAAAAGAAGGTAGAAAAACTTAAGCAACCCCCATCATTCACTTTGTGGAGCGGAGCCACTGAATGGCTAGGTTCAATAGGAACTTCATTGGTGGAAGGTTTAATTCCATTTGTTGTAATTGTTTTACTTTTATATTGTTTGTTTATGTTGATTAAATGTTGTTGCAACCAGGCGGCTGTAGCTGCTGTCCCGCATGTGAGACACCTTGCAGGTCCCAGCATACCATCTGTACGTGGCACAGGGGTATGTTATGCTTAAGGGAAGGTTGTTTACTGGTTGAACTAAGATATTGATTTGGATGAAATTGGAATAAGGTTAATTAACCTACTAAAACCAGACTTCCATTGTGGCCATGATGGAACTCGGGTTGGTGTAAATTTGTGTGGAAGCTACTAGTCCGGACATGTGGCGAAACACATCAACAAATTTTAGAAGGAAACTATATTAACATGTATGAAATTATTTTGTAGAATGTTTAACCAGTGATACCTGATGTTTTATGATTCACTTTATGAAAGAATCAAAGGGGGGATTGATAGAGAATTCAAACAGGCTGCATTTAGACAGGCTGTGAAATAAAAACAGACAACAAGTCAGAGATGCTACGTGAGTGGTAGCATGTTGCATTAAGTCATCAATCAACTTGACATTTTAGGACCCTTGGGTAGCGAGCCAATTAAAAAGGTTAAAAGACTATTAATTGAGCCAATAAGGTCAAAGAAGGCGAGTTCTTTTCTGTAAATTGATCCAGGTATAAGTACAGCCATTTTGACCATGTGGTCTCAGAAGGACAAAGACCTGGCTTAAAGCCAAGAACTTGTTACTGCTGTCTGCCAAATTAAAGAAGTTAAAACTACAATCGGAGTTTGTATTTCATTGGAAATTAAGAGATCTAACACTCACAGGGGTGCCCCCGGTTGAGCTACTCATGAAAAGGAACTTAAAACCAGACTCGCTGGTTCACCCCAACCTGCATGATCAGGTAGAGAGCAGGCGGCAGCAACAAAATGTAAACGATGTTCGCGCCACTGTGTCACGGGAAATTGATCTGAATGACCCTGTGTATGTGCTAAACTATGGACATGGTCCCAAGTGGATCACGGGCACTGTGATCGCTAAAGGAGCGAGTAGGGTGTTTGTCGTCAAACTAGACGATGGACAAATTTGCAGAAAGCACCTGGACCAAACGAGGCTGCGGTTAACAGACTGTCCTGAACAACTCACAGCAGACACCACCTTTTTCGAGCCCACAACACACACCCAAAGGATCAACAACACCATCCCGGACCAGGAAATCGAACCCATCACGCCCAGCAGCCTAGCAAGGCCAGGCTCGCCCAGCAGACCTGCAGGACCAACAACACGCCAGCCCAGCAAGGGTACAGCCAACACACTAGAACAGACATTTGTACCAAGGCGGTCCACCAGGGAAAGAAAGGCTCCCGCCCGCCTCACCTTGTAAATAGTTTTCACTTTGACTTTGGGGAGGAATGATGTTGTGTATCTGTAAAGCATGCACTCCCATGTTCCGCCACCAGGGAGCGCATCCCCTGAAGTCCTAAGGGATCCCAGCATCCCTTGTGAGCACTGTATACAAGCCGGCCCCTAAGGCCTGTTCCTCACTCTGGAGTGTCATAATAACGACTGAGGTCACTGTTACTTTAACCTCTGTGTGTGCAGTCTCATCTGTGTTCGGAACACAATACTTAGGGTCCAGGCAGCTGAAGGCATGGCCGGCAATGGTGGAGCAATGGAAATCAGGGATGCACAAAAGGCCAGAATTGTTTCTCGAATCGCCACTTCTGCCCGAGAATGATACAGAACAGGAGGAGGCCATTCAGCGCAGCTCTTTGAAAGATTTGCCCCACTCCCCTACTCTTGCCCTAACTGCTGGTTTGTGAGCAGCAAATATTAATACTTGCAGGATTTTCTGTTCTCAAAAAAAACACATTTTAATTTTATTTTAATTAAATATAAATGAAGGAAGCATTGTAGGCATACTTGGTGTCCAATTCTGGCCTCTTAAGCATCTCCAACTTTAATCGCTTCACCACTGGTGGTCGTGCCGTCAGCTGCCAAGACCCTAAGCTCTGGAACTCCCTCCCTAAACCTCGCCGCCTCTCTATTGCTCTCTCCTCCTTTTAAGACGTTCCTTAAAACCTAGCTCTTTGACCAAGGTTCTGGTCATCTGTCTTAACTTCTCCTTGGGTGGCTCGGTGTCAAATTTTGTCTGACATCGCTCCTGTGAAGCATCTTGGGACATTTTACTGCATTAAAGGCACTATTTAAATACCAGTTGTTGTTTTTGTCACATGGTCAAAAATTCTTATAAGCCTTACCCCTTAAATAGATGTGCCAAAAGGGAAAACTATGCACTTGTGGAGATGTGGGGGTGGGGTGGGGTATGGGTTAGGTTGTTGGGTCAGATGTGTATGAATGCAATGCGCATTCATGGTCAGACTCAACCGCATGTCAGTGATTGCCTTGCTGTAGCAAATTGGGCATTCACGTATATCTTACTATGATTTGCCAGGTAGATCTAGTTGGTTAATGAGATGCCTGGTAACAGCGAAGATACATGGGGGTTTCACCTTCTGCAATATTAACACATATATCCCTGTCGCTGCTACTTTAAAAAAGGCATTAATCCATCAAATAACTTATTTTAAAATAAACAGCTTAAACAGTGCAGAAAATTTAGTCCAAGTCTATTGTTGTTTCATCCCCGTACAGCTGCATGTTTTATAATCAACCTTTAAATTGCTGCAATGTAAAGAACGATCATAATTCTTTTTTTATTCGTTCCGAGATGTGGCCATCGTTGGCAAGGCCAGCATTTATTGGTGGAGAAGGTGGTGGTGAGTAGCCTTCTTGAACCGCTGCAATGATGAAGGTATTCCCACAGTGCTGTTAGGGAGGGAGTTCCAGGATTTTGACCCCGCGACGATGAAGGAACGGCGATATATTTCCAAGTCAGAATGATGTGTGACTTGGAGGGGACCTTGCCGGTGGTGGTGTTCCCATGCGCCTGTTGCCCTTCTAGGTGGTAGAGATCATGGGTTTTGAAGGTGCTGTCGAAGAAGCCATGGCAAGTTGCTGCAGTGCATCTTGTAGATGGTACACACTGCAGCCACGGTGCGCCGGTGGTGGAGGGAGTGAATGTTTAAGGTGGTGGATGGGGTGTCGATCAAGCGGCTGCTTTGTCCTGGATTGTGACGAGCGTCTTGAATGTTGTTGGAGTTGCATTCATCCAGGCAAGTGGAGAGTATTCCATCACACTCCTAACTTGTGCCTTTTAGATAGTGGAAAGCCTTTGGGGAGTCAGGAGGTGAGACACTCGCCGCAGAATACCCAGCCTCTGACCTGCTCTTGTAGCCACAGTATTTATGTGGCTGGTCCAGTTAAGTTTCTGGTCAATGGTCACCCCCAGGATGTTGATGGTGAGGGATTTGGCGATGGTAATGCCGTTGAATATCAAGGGGAGGTGGTTAGACTCTTGCTTGATGATATTATGATTATATATTGTACAAGACAGTTAGGGTAGTGTCTCAGTTTAAAAGTTTACTGATGCAAAATAATTTTGGTACTCTGTATTCCTCCACTTACAACGATTGAGCCAACAGCGGCTGTTACTGCAGCATTTACTGGAGTACAGAAATATAAAGACACAGGAAATCACATTAAGAGCATTATGGTGTTGATCTTTCAGTTTATAGTTAGGCAAGGTCACTTAACATCAGACCCTGGAAGGAATGTCGTTGGACCAGATGCCAACTGCTAGGGCAGCAATGGAGGTTCAAGAAACTGTGCACATTAAAGACAGGGGTGTTTCAATACAATACTTACATCATATATTCCTTGATATATTTATGAGCGGTAACTTGGTGCAGTTTGATTAATACAGCTGAAAATTGGTTTATCACAAAAAAATAAGCACTTTTAATCACAGTGTCAATCCACCATCTGTGAATAATCTGATTTTAAATGAAAAGAAAATTACTTAAAAAAATATATAGAACCTTTTGTTAGTTATATTGGGATACAGCTGTCAGTTTTGTAGTAATTTATAAAAAAATTCCATTCAAAAGCTTTTAAAATGTGCCTATTAGTGCCCTTGCACCCAAAAGAACCAGCTTAATTTTTAGCGTCTCCTCGAAGGCCCGTAAACAAGAGCACTTAGCGGAAACTCCCAATGGTGATTAACTCATCCTGGGGGTGTGGCCAGTTTTGTGTGCAGGGGAGGCTTCTGGCGCAATGTTTTTTAAACTAGTGCAAATGATTGCGCGATCTTTTGTGCGGGTCACCGGCGATTTGGGGTGAATTACGCCAAAATAAACAGCGCAACTGAGCGGAAACTCAATGCAGATCTTGCGCGGTTTAAAGATTAATTAACTAGCATTTTATCTCTTTATAAAACTCACTTCAATAGGATTAAAATCATAACACAAATGAATCACATAATAATTTATAAAATATTTAACAGGCACATCAATAAAAAAATGAAGGTTGGGATGGGAATAGAGCCATTAAAGGATAATACCACAGGTAACGATAGAGAGATGGCAGAAATATTAAATCATTATTTTGCTTCTGTATTTTAGTATTGGCAAATGGAATTTAATCCGGAGAAGTGTGAGGTAGTGCATCTGGGGAGGGCTAACAAGGAAAGGGATTACACATTAAATGGTAGGACACTGAGAAGTGTAGAGGACCTTGGAGTGCATGTCCACAGATACCTAAAGGTAGCAGGCCAGGTGGTTAAGAAGGCATACGGAATGCTTGCATTAGCCAAGGCATAGAATATAAGAGCAGGGGGGTTATGCTTGAATTGTATAAGACACTGGTTAGACCACAGTTGGAGTACTGCGTGCAGTTCTGGTCACCGCATTACACGACGGACTTGATTGCACTGGATAGGATACAGAGGAGATTTACGAGGATGTTGCCGGGAGTGGAGAATCTAAATTATGAGGACGGATTAGATACGCTGGGTTTGTTTTCATTGGAACAGAGGAGGTTGAGGGGAGACCTCATTGAGGTGTATAAAATTATGAGGGGCCTATATATAGTGGATAGAAAGGGCCTATTTCCCTGAGCAGAGGGCTCAACAACCAGGGGGCATAAATTTAAAGTAATTGATAGAAGGTTTAGAGAGGATTTGAAGGTTGTGGGGTTCTGGAACTCACTGCTTGAAATGGTGGTAGAGACAGAAACCCTCACCACATTTAAAAAGTACTTGGATGTGCACTTGAAGTGCTGTAACCTGCAGGGCTATGAACCTAGAGCTGGAAAGTGGGATTAGACTGGATAGCCTCTTGTTGGCCTGCACGGACACGATGGGCCAAAATGGGATCCTTCCGTGCTGTACACTTCTATGATTCTATGATTTACCATGAAGATAGAACAGGTTGACATGATATTGGATGATGAGATTAGTAATGAGGTAAGTACACTTAAAATAAAAAAAGAGGGGATATGTTAAATAAACAAATCAAACTCAAAGAAGATAAAACCCTTGGTCCAGATGGAGTGCATCCATGCATTTAAAAGAATCTAAGATAGCAGAGGCATTACTGCACATATTTTCTAATTCGTTAGAAAAAGGTGTAGTGCCAGAGGACTGGGATAGCTAATCTAATACCTATATTTAAGAAGGAGGATAGACCAGTCAGCTTAACATCAGTAGTTGGAAAAATGTTCGAATCCTTACTAAAGGAGAGAATAGAAGAACATCTAGAAATGAAAAATATACTAATGAATAATCAGCATGTATTTCAAAAGGGAAAGTCTTGCTTGACCAACCTCATTGAATGTTTTGAAGAGGTAACAGAGAGAGTAGACAATGATAATGCAGTAGATGTAATTTATCTAGATTTTCAAAAGGCCTTTGATAACATAGAAACATACAAACATAGAAAATAGGTGCAGGAGTAGGCCATTCGGCCCTTCTAGCCTGCACCGCCATTCAATGAGTTCATGGCTGAACATTTAACTTCAGTACCCCATTCCTGCTTTCTCGCCATACCCCTTGATCCCCCTAGTAGTAAGGACCTCATCTAACTCCTTTTTGAATATATTTAGTGAATTGGCCTCAACAACTTTCAGTGGTAGAGAATTCCACAGGTTCACCACTCTCTGGGTGAAGAAGTTCCTCCGCATCTCGGTCCTAAATGGCTTACCCCTTATCCTTAGACTGTGACCTCTGGTTCTGGACTTCCCCAACATTGGGAACATTCTTCCTGCATCTAACCTGTCTAACCCCGTCAGAATTTTATATGTTTCTATGAGGTCCCCTCTCATTCTTCTGAACTCCAGTGAATACAAGCCCAGTTGATCCAGTCTTTCTTGATAGGTCAGTCCCGCCATCCCGGGAATCAGTCTGGTGAACCTTCGCTGCACTCCCTCAATAGCAAGAATGTCCTTCCTCAGGTTAGGAGACCAAAACTGTACACAATACTCCAGGTGTGGCCTCACCAAGGCCCTGTACAACTGTAGCAACACCTCCCTGCCCCTGTACTCAAATCCCCTTGCTATGAAGGCCAACATGCCATTTGCTTTCTTAACCGCCTGCTGCACCTGCATGCCAACCTTCAATGACTGATGTACCATGACACCCAGGTCTCTTTGCACCTCCCCTTTTCCTAATCTGTCATCATTCAGATAATAGTCTGTCTCTCTGTTTTTACCACCAAAGTGGATAACCTCACATTTATCCACATTATACTTCATCTGCCATGCATTTGCCCACTCACCTAACCTATCCAAGTCGCTCTGCAGCCTCAAAGCATCCTCCTCGCAGCTCACACTGCCACCCAACTTAGTGTCATCCGCAAATTTGGAGATACTACATTTAATCCCCTCATCTAAATCATTAATGTACAGTGTAAACAGCTGGGGCCCCAGCACAGAACCTTGCGGTACCCCACTAGTCACTGCCTGCCATTCTGAAAAGTACCCATTTACTCCTACTCTTTGCTTCCTGTCTGACAACCAGTTCTCAATCCATGTCAGTACACTACCCCCAATCCCATGTGCTCTAACTTTGCACATCAATCTCTTGTGTACCCGATAATAGACTGATGAACAAAGTCAGAAAATGCAGAGTCAGGGGACAAGTAGTAGAATGGATAGCTAGCTGGCTTCAAGACAGAAAGCAGAGAGTAGGGGTAAAAGGAGCTATTCACAGTGGCAGGAGGTGGGTAATGGTGATCCACAAGGATCAGTGCTGGGACCACTGTTGTTCACAATTTATATTAACAATTTAGACTTTAGAATGAAAAACACAATTTCTAAATTTGCGGATGACATCAAATTTGGGGGGCAGGGGAGGGGATAGTCGATACTGAGGAGGATTGCAACAAATTACAGAAGGACATTAATAAACTTGCAGGATGAGCATATAATTGGCAAATGAAGTTCAACACAGATAAATGTGAGCTATTACATTTTGGTAGGAAGAATAGGGAGGTCACTTATTACATGGTGGGTGCGAGTCTAGGTGGAGTAGAGGAACAAAGGGATCTCGGAGTACAAATACACAAATCACTAAAAGTGGCGACACAGGTTAGCAAGGCCAGAAAAAAGCAAACCAAGCACTAGGATTTATTTCTGGAGGTATAGAATTGAGAAGTGGGGAAGTTATGCTAAACCTGTATCGAACCTTGGTTAGACCACACTTAGAGTACTACGTACAGTTCTGGTCACCATATTATAAAAAGGATATAGAGGCACTGGAGAGGGTGCAGAGAAGTTTTATAAGGATGATACCAGAAATGTGAGGGTATACTTATCAGGAAAGGATGAACAGGCTGGGTCTCTTTTCTCTTGAAAAAAGGCTGAAGGTGACCTAATAGAGATTTTTTTAATTATGAAAAGTTTTGATAGAGTGGATATAGGGAGAAAGTTTCCACTTGTGGAGAAGAGCATAACTCGAGGCCATCAATATAAGATAGTCACCAAGAAATCCAATAGAGAATTCAGAAGAAAATTCTTTACTCAAGGAGTGGTGAGAATGTGGAACTCACTACCACAGGGAGTGGTTGAAGTGAATAGTATAGATGCATTTAAGGGGAGGCTAGACAAGCATGTGAGGGAGAAGGGAATAGATGGTTATGAAGATAGATTTAGATGAGGAAAGACTGGAGGAGCATAAACGCCGGCATGGACTGGTTGGGCCGAATGGCCAGCTTCTGAGCCGTATATCCTATGTAATTTGTACTTAGTCATCATAAACAATTTAAAACAAGGATTGTGAAGGTGCGTTCCGAAAACAGGTGTGAACCAAATCCGGGGTTAACTGCAGGAAATGTTTTGTTTGGTTTGCTTTTGTTAACATCTCCACAGTTCATAACTCATCAAAGCAATGCATCCACACAAGGACTCCATTCAAGCCTGACATTTGTATGTCTGCTGCAGCTAACAATAAGATAGCAGTTCAAAAAGATTCTAGTAAGATAGGAAGGAACATAGGAAGAGGAGGAGGTTTGTAGCCCCTCAAGTCTGTTCCGCCATTCAATGAGATCATAGCTGAATAGTAACATACTCCATATACCCACCATTGCCCCATATCACTTAATATCTTTGGTTAACAAAAATCTATCAATCTCAAATTTTAAATCAACAATTTGTAATATATTCGTTACGACATCACAAACACACAGACAACAAGGTAGCTCTACAGGAACTTGTCACATGATCCTTTTATTATATACAGCATTAGTTGCATTACCACAGTAGTCCACTAAGTGCAGCAGTAGTCCACTAGGGGGAGGTCTATTACACGTCTCCTTCCTTAATGAAGAAGTAATCATAACAAAATAATAATCATACATAACTTGCATTGTTATACACATCAAAAGATATGGGGCTCAATTTTACCCAGTGATTTGCGGCCTTTTTTTGGCGCGCATCGCTTTTTTGGCCTAAATTTAAAAATCAAAGTTTCCCTAATCTTTGTGCACCAGCGTAACCTGATGTCTGTGCCAGTTTTGGAGGGAGTCAAGAACACATAAATATGCATAACCAAGCTTAAATTTTTTAAACTGAAAATGCAGGATTTGGAAGTTTAATGGCATTCTTTAAGTTTTGATTTTTTTTTAAACTGGCACGCCACCACCAAATGTCTCCAAACCGGGCTCGAGGGTTGAAGCATCGGCCGGCAGAATCGGTCCCTCGCCCGGACACAGGGACTCGGCTTGAAAAGAAGCCCGTGGGGAGTGGGGGCTGTGGAAGGCAAACAGAAGGCATGAGAAGCCTTACACTATGCATCAAATGAAGCCGGGGCGGGGGTTCCCGATCATTGCGCCTGCTCAGACCTGGGTATGGTCCATACTAGGTCGTGGACCTTTGGGAGAGAGAGAACAAAGAACCTTGTCATGCCTGCCATTTTGAGTTTCTTGCAAAGGTACAATTTAATCATGGGGGCAATACTCACAATGCCATACCTCGTGCAAGCCTTCTGCATGATGGTGCTGTGGAGGACACAATTGATTCAACGTCATCGCATGAGGAACCTCAGAGCACATAGGGTGATGGGCAGGAGGCCTTACCCATGTCGAGTATATCGAGACAGGTTTTCGTACCTACACCTGAGTGATGCAGATTGTGTCAGAAGGCTGCGTTTCTGCAAAAAAGTTGTAACTGAGATCTGTGAGTTAGTAAAAGCAGACCTGCAACCTAGAAGCATCAGGAGGACTACTTTGTCAGTTGAAGTGAAGATTACAGCTGCACATTCATTCTATGCATCTGGATCATTCCAGGCCACAACTGGGGATGTGTGCTCCATCTCTCAACAAGCAACACATATCTGCATTCAGCAGGTGACTGCTGCATTATATGCCAGGAGGAGTGACAACATAAAGTTACCCATGACCGCCCAGGCAATGCGTGAAAGGGCTGTGGACTAATCCAGGATTGCTGGCTTCCCAAAGGTACAGGGCTGCATTGATTTTGCCCAAATTGCCTTGTGAGCACCTTTGGAGGATTCAGAAATGTACAGCAACAGAAAATGCTTCCACTCCGTTAATGTACAGCTCGTGTGTAACGACATGCATCACATCATGTCAGCTGACGCAAGATACCCTGGGAGCACCCATGATGTGTTCAAACTACTCGAGAGTGCGATATCTGCCATGTTTCAGCAGCAGCCAGAAGGGCAGAGCTGGCTACTGGGAGACAAAGGGTATGGCCTCGCCACCTGGCTCATGATACCCCTACCCGTAACTCGGACGGAAGCTGACCGGGAATACAACATGTCGCACATTGCAATGTGCAGCATAATAGAGAGGACCATTGGCATCTTGAAGCAGCGTTTCCGATGCCAGGCCATTCCAGAGGCTACTTGCAATACTCCCCTGAGATTATCGGGCAGTTCACTGTTGTGTGTTGCATGCTGCATAACTTAGCCATCATGAGGCAGTAGTAGAAGATCCACCTGAGGTGAGAGTGACTGATGATGATGATGATGATGATGATGATGATGGATGATGAGGAGGAGGAGGAGGAGGAGGAGGAGGAAGAGGAGGATGAGGATGAGGACAAGGAAGCCATGCAACTACTTGAACCTGGAGCATGACAGCGGAGGAGGGCGGGCCGTTGTGCCCCTTTAACAGTTGCTCGAGCCTTGTGCCAACAGCTCATCCGTGAACGCTTTGCTGCCTGAAGGCTCAGCGGCAATTATTCCACATAGACCATGTTTACTGTTTGGACCTGTTCCGTAATGTGTTGTGTTAATGGAACAAATGATGGAAATGATTCTTGTTTATTTCAAAAAGTTGTGTTAATAATCGAACAAATAATGTAAATGATTCAGTTATAATTTAAAATATATTTTATTCAAAAGTTTAACAAACATTTGTTTGTACTTCACTTAAATAAAAATATTCTTGTAGCAAACTTTAAAGTTTTCAGTTAAGATCACTTACAAACTTTAAGATCACTTATAAACTTTTAAACTTATAAATTTACATAACTTGCAAAAAACTTTTAATTTAAGAACAGTTACAACAGTAACAACAATAATAATAACAGCAGCAAAGAAAGGCTGCAACCATCTCTCCTCCACCTTATTCTAAGACCGCCCGCTGCGCTTGGTTTTGGTGACTCCACCCCTGCCGCAGGCGGTGGCGCAGTGTTTCTCAGGTTGGTACCAAGCTTATTCTTTCGAACATTAAATTCTTAATATGGGGGGAGAGGGGTGGGGGCAGGTGGTAATGTGGATGGGCCGGCTTAGGCCTCTTCAGAGGCTGGTCTGGAGATTGGAGTGGGAGTAGCAGTTGGTTCTGTCAATGGGCGCGGGATCTGGACGTGTTCCCTTATTGCAGCAGCTAACTCCAACATTCCCTGCCTCATGTGCCCTGATAGTGTGTCAACTACCTGCAACATTCCCTCACGCATGTTTACTGACAGTGTCTCAGCTACCTGTGACATGCCCTCCCTCATGTTGAGCAACAGTATGTCAACTACCTGCAACATTCCCTCATTTGTGTTCACATACAGCGCATCAGCTACCTGCAACATTCCCTCCCTCATGTTCACCGACATTGTTTCAGCTGAGATACTCCCTCCCTCACGTTCCCAGACAGTGTTCCTATTTCTCGTGAGAGTGTTGTTAGGTCTCCCGACAGTCCCAATACCTCATCACCCACCCCACTTATGGTGTCCAGGGATCTATATTTGAACTCGCTACAACTTCAGACTGTTTGGCCGCTTGACTCAGACTCAGACTTAAATTCTGACTTTTTCTTGGACTTGTTTCTAGTACATCTAATATAGAATTTGCTACTGTACTCTACTTGTAACAAGACTATCTGACTCATCAGAAATAATTGAATCATTCCAACTTTCACTGCAAGGCACACCCATGGCCCCACCGTCCAAGGCTGCGGGTCCCAGTGGAATGCAACGAGCCACACCCAGGGTGAGGAGGGGAAGGAGAGCTGGACCGCGCTCTCCTGAGGTGCAGGATCTAACAGATGTGGTTCAGATGATGGCAATGAGTGCGGAGAGCATTGACCTTACCTGTTCTCTTGCAGAAGATACACTCTGCCTTTACATATGGACAGCTTTGAACAATGTGCTGTCCCAACACCGATAGCGCGACTTCAATGCACTTACCATGGCCAGGGGCCCAACTGCCTTTTACTTTTAACCTGCAGGTGATTCACCTCGGTTGTCTAACGAAGGAAATGGTACGAAATTCTCGGAAATATTGGTTGGCCATATCCATGGACATAACTGTCTGACAAGCCAAATCAAAAGTCAAGTTAGGGATTGTCAACAACTTTCTTCTGATTGCTTCATTTTTCATCCCACAAACAAAATGGCCACGCAATGCTCGGTCCTGAAAGTTTCCGAAATGACAGTGAAATGGATAGCTTTTTTAAAACTACAATTACTCACTGACACTCTCATTAATGAATTGATCTCGTATTCCAAAACGATAACTTTCAGCAATTTCCACGGGCTCAGGACTGTAGTGCTGTTCTAACTTGTTTAGAATCTCTGTCAGTGGCTTCTCGTTCGGCTTGACGGGAACAAGCACATTTTTCAGGGTTTCATACACCTTGCAGTCAAGAAAATAACCCGTTCTCTTTCTAACACCACCCGGTTATGGTTTCTAGCCGCTTCACATAGGCTCCGAAAATCTCTTTGTCGTGATGGAACTCACCCAAGCGCCCGATTATTCCCATTGGCGTGGCCATCTGGACTCTTCAATTCAGCCAAGTGTGCTTGTAATTTACCTTGGATTTTTAGCTGTGCTGCAAAACAAATAACCTCTCAAAGTCGCTCTGTCAGTTGGCAGAAACATCCACCAACAACATTTTCAGCCAGGGAATCCGATTATCCCATCTGTCATGTATTGAACTGTCATTGAAACCCGTGTATAAACTGCCCTAAGTTGTACACTGTGAGAACATTGACCACTAGATGGTGAACTTGTGGGAGACAATCCTAACCTGGACTTTCAGGTATAAAAGGGGAAGCTCCACCCAGCTTCATCACTTCAGTGCTGGCTAATAAAGGTTACTGGTCACAGAGTGACCTTCTCTCAAGTATGGGCCTCGTGTGCATTTATACTGTATAGTAAGGACATATCATTGGCGATGAGAAACTGGGATTTAAACCACGCGAGCATGGCCACTAGCAGCACAGACGAGAGGTACTGTGTTGGTGATGATTGGGTCGATTTTATTGAGAGACTACAGCAAAGTTTCGTCATTAAGGAATGGTTGGGACAAGATTCGGCTGACAAACGCAGGGCTCATCTCCTGACGGTTTGTGGATCCAGGACGTACTCCCTGATGAAGGACCTTCTAGCGCCAGAGAAGCCGGCGGACAAGACTTTTTTGAAGAGCTCAGTAAGTTGATCGGGGAACACTTTAAACCGGCGAGCAGCATGTACATGGCAAGACACCGGTTTTACACGCACCGGCGGCGAGAAGGGCAAAGCATTCCAGACTTCGTGGCAGACCTCCGGCGACTGGCGAGGCTATGTAAGTTCCCAGATGCAGAGCGGAGATGCTGCGAGACTTTTTTATTGAGGGCATCGGGCACGCTGGGGTTTTCAGGAAACTGATTGAGACCAAAGACTCGGCCCTGGAAACGGCGGCTTTGATGGCCCAGACATTTATCTCAGGGGAGGAAGAGACCAGAATGATGTTTGACAAAAATCTTGGTTTAAATGCAGCAAATGGAAAGGGAGGCAATATTGTTAACGCGGCACACAGTTCTCCAGGCAGACAGGGGCATTCGGACATGCCCGAGCATGTAGTCGAACCCAAAGGGGGAATTCAACAGAGACAATGGCTAGCTGAACGGCGATTCATGCCATCGCAAGGGACAATGCGGCCCGTAATGGGGCCATCAACACCTGTTAATGGTGCAGTTAAGAACAGTTACAGAGACAATCAGAGATGATTGACTGGTAATGGACCTTTTGTTTCCAACAACGGCTGATGTTGGAGGTGTGGAGGCAAACACACAGCCAGAACTTGAAGGTATCAGCAATATACCTGCAGAAACTGCAACGTCTGCGGTCACTTGGCGCATATGTGCAGGAAGTCTGCAGCCAGGTTGATGTACGAGGAGGACAGGCCCGAGGTAAGCCCTATGAGGCCAAATGGACACTGGGGAAAATCACTGAAAGTTGAAGTTCAGCGAGTTCATGTGGATCTCATATACAGTTCATACACCAGGACATCACCGATAATGATGAAAGTGCTCCTCAATGGCATCCCAGTATTAATGGAGCTCGACACAGGGGCCAGCCAGTCCCTGATGAGTATCAAACAGTTCGACAAGTTGTGGGCGTCCAAGGCCAGGAGGCCAAAATTATTGCCAACTGACGCACAGCTAAGGACATATACAAAGGAGATCATTCCAGTGCTAGGCAGCGCCATGGTAGTCGTGACCCACAAAGATTCGGAGAACAGGTTGCCACTCTGGATTGTCCGGGGGACAGTCCAGCACTGCTGGGGAGGAGTTGGCTGGCTGTCATGAACTGGAAATGGGGCGATGTCAATGCAATTTCTTCTGTGGAGCGAATATCTTGCTCACAGGTCCTGGACAAATTTGACTCACTATTTCAACCTGGCATTGGCACTTCATGGGGACCAAGGTAATAATTCAAATAAACCCGGACGATAGGCCAGTACACCACAAGGCCAGAGCGGTGCCGTACGTGATGCAGGAAAAGACAGAAGGCGAATTGGACCTCCTGCTGAGGGAAGGCATCATCTCGCCAGTCGAATTCAGTGACTGGGCGAGCCCAATTGTGCCGGTGCTCAAGGCGGATGGGTCAGTCAGGATATGTGGTGATTACAAGGCCACCACCAATCGGGTGTCGCTCCAAGACCAGTACCCGCTACCGAGAGCGGAGGACCTCTTTGCAATGCTATCTGGTGGCAAACTTTTTAAAAAATTGGACCTGACCTCAGCTTCCATGACCCAGGAGCTGGCGAGTGAGTCGAAGAAGCTGACCACCATCACGACACACAAGGGGTTGTTTGAGTACAACAGATGTCCGTTTGCGATTCGCTCGGCCGCCGCGATCTTTCAACGAAATATGGAAAGCCTCCTCAAGTCGATTCCAAGGACAGTGGTTTTTCAAGACGACATCCTCATCACGGGTTGTGATACTGAAGAACACCTCCACAACCTGGAGGAGGTGCTATGCAGACTGGACCGGGTAGGTCTGCGACTGAAAAAGGCGAAGTGCGTCTTCCTAGCTCCAGAGGTAGAATTCCTGGGGATGAGGGTAGCAGCAGACGGAATCAGACCTACTGCGTCCAAAACAGAAGCGATCCAGAGAGCACCCAGACCCCGTAACACGACGGAGCTGCGTTCGTTCCTGGGGCTCCTGAATTATTTTGGTAACTTTCTTCCTTATTGAGCACGCTGTTAGAGCCGCTACACATGCTCCTACGCAAAGGTCGCGAATGGGTCTGGGGGTCAGACAGGAAAGGGCTTTTGATGGAACATAGCAAATTTCGTGCTCTAACAATCTGTTAATGCTATATGACCCATGTAAGAAACTCATTTTAACGTGCGACGCGTCGTCCTATGGGGTTGGGTGTGTGTTGCAGCATGTTAATGACAAAGGTCAGTTACAGCCGGTAGCTTATGTCTCCAGAAGTCTGTCCCAGGCAGAACGGGGCTACGGGATGGTAGAAAAGGAAGCGCTTGCATGTGTATATGCTGTAAAAAAAATGCACCAGTACCTGTTTGGCAGGAAATTTGAGCTGGAGACAGATCACAAACCCCTAATGTCCCTTTTGACCGACAACAAGGCCATAAATGCAAAGGCATTGGCCCGCATACAGAGGTGGGCGCTCACGTTAGCTGCCTATGACTATACAATTCGGCACAGACCGGGCACTGAAAATTGCTCCAATGCACTCAGCAGGCTCCCACTAGCCACCACCGAGGGGGCAACTGAGCATGCTGCTGAAATGATCATGGCTGTTGAAGCTTTCGAAATCAAAGGCTCACCCGTGATAGCCCGTCAGATTAAAGTCTTGACAAATAGAGACCTGCTACTGTCCTCAGTCAAGAAATGTGTCCTGAATGGGGACTGGGCAACGTACGGGGCATGCCCTGAGGAATTCAAACCATTTCACAAGCGCAAGGATCAACTCTCGATTCAGGTCGATTGCCTACTATGGGGAAATCGAGTAGTCATGCCCCAGATGGGCAGAGAGATGTTCATCAGAGAATTCCACAATGAGCACCCAGGCATTGTCATGATGAAGGCAATTGCCAGGTCACACGTTTGGTGGCTAAGGATAGAATATGACCTGGAACTTTGTGTTCGCAGGTGCAACACATGTGCCCAGCTGGGCAATGCGCCCAGGGAAGCCCCCCTTAGCCCCTGGTCCTGGTCCGCCAAGCCATGGTCATGCATCCATGTGGACTACGCAGGTCCCTTCATGGGAAAAATGTTTTTGGTTGTAGTAGACGCCTACCACAAATGAATCGAGTGTGACATTCTCAATTCAAGCACATCCTCTGCCAAGGTAGAAAGTCTACGGGCAATGTTCGCCACCCATGGTCTACCGGACGTCTTGGTCAGTGACAATGGCCCGTGTTTTACAAGCATTGAATTCCAGGACTTCATGGCAGGAAATGGTATCAACCATTTTAGAACGGCACCATTCAAGCTGGCCTCAAATGGCCAGGCGGATCAAGTAGTGCAGATAATCAAACAGGGGATGTTCAGAATCCAAGGGGGTTCCCTACAAAGCTGCTTATCACGCCTCCTGTTGGCCAATAGATCCCGACCACACTCGCTCACAGGGGTCCCACCCGCAGAGCTGCTAATGAAAAGGACGCTCAAAACCAGGTTATCCCTTATACACTCCACCATGAAAGAAATTGTTGAGAGCAGGTGCCAGTCACAATGTGACTGCCACGACGGGAATGCGAGGGCGCGATGTATTGATGTCAATGACCCTGTCTTTGTCCTCAACTACGCTGCAGGGCCTAAATGGCTCGCAGGCACTGTGATTGCCATAAAGGGGAATAGGATTCTGGTAGTTAAACTTACCAATGGCCAAACCTGACGCAAACACGTGGATCAAACAAAAAGGAGGTTCAGCAACCCCATAGAAGGAGCAGAGGAAGAACACGATGTAGAGTTCACTCTTCCACAGGTGACCGAACACCGGAACCAAGCGGAGGAGAGCCCAGTCACTGTGGGCAGTCCGGACAGGCCTGAGGCACCGCAAATAGCAGACACTCAGGCCAGCGCCCAACAAAAGGAGCCCCAACTCAGGTGCTCTACAAGGGAACGTAAACCACCAGAGACTTAACCTGTGATGGGAGGGAGGTGATGTCATGTATTTAACTGTCATTGTAACCCATGTATAAACTGACCTAAGTTGTACACTGTGAGAACATTAACCACTAGGTGGTGAACTTGTGGGAGACACTCCTAACCTGGACTTTCAGGTATAAAAGGGGAAGCTCCACCCACCTTCATCACTTCAGTGCTGGCTAATAAAGGTTACTGGTCACAGAGTGACCATCTCTCAAGTATGGGCCTCGTGTGCATTTATACTGTATAGTAAGGACATATCACCATCCTACGTCGCCAATGTGATTTATTCTTTACGACATCACAAACTACAAGATGGCTCTACAGGAACTTATCATGTGATCTGTCACATGACCCTTTTATTATATACAGCATTAGTTGCATTACCACAGTAGTCTGCTAGGTCGAGCTCTATATTACACAACTGATCTTGCAACAACTGCCGTTTGCGGAAGAGTTCCAAACTTCTACCACACTACGTGTAGAAATGTTTCCTAACTTCACTTCTGAAAGGCCTGGCTCTAACTTTTTGGCTGTGTCTCCTCGTCCTAGACTCCCAACCAGCAGAAATAGTTTCTCTCTACCTACCCTATTGGTTCCTCTTAATAGTTTGAAAACGTTGATCAAATCATCCCTGAACCTTCTAAACTCCAGGAAATACAACCCTATTTTGTGTAATGTCTCCTCATAATTGAACCCTTGGAGTCCAGATATCATTCTGGTAAATCTTCGCTGCGTTCCTTCCAAGGCCAATATATCCTTCTTAAGGTGTGGTGCCCAGAACTGCTCACAGTACTCCAGGTGTGGTCTAACCAGGGCTTGTATAGCTGCAGCATAACTTCTACCTCCTTGTATTCTAGTCCTCCAGATATAAAGGCCAGCATTCCATTAGCCTTTTTGATTATTTTCTGTACCTGTTCATGACATTTTAACAATCTATATACATGGACAATCTGAAGTCATATCTCTTTCACAATACTGAAGGCAGGCAGAACTCTGAGACCGTGGAGATTTAGGGGTAAAAATTGCCCTCCACTCAAAATGGGGTACACCTTCCATTTTTTAACGGTCCATGGGGTGGAGATACCAGAGAAATTCAGCACTTTTGTTTTATTTTCTCCGTGGTGCGATGTTCCCGCTGGGTGCGGGGCAGGAGTGCCCATGCAGTGGGTCCGCCGCCCTGATCAGTTATCGGCATCAATCTGATGATGTCAACGTCTCTCCCCTTCAGTTAAAGGAAAGGTTCACTCCGAACTCTGCAGCCACATCAGTGGCGCCCACTGGGCCACCAGGGAGGGTTTCGGCTGGGCCAGCAGCCTGGCACCCTTTAGGGGGTGCCAGGTTGCCTGTTGGCGGCCCGGCCGAACCCGGGGCATAATTGTCAGGCCGACCTGGCAGTCGGCCAACAAAAGAAAATGACATGGCAGCCACGGCAGTGCGCCCGTCCCTTTAAGGGCGGATGTGCCGCCATTTCCCAAAGAGTGCACTGACAGCAAAAGCCATCGGGGGCACTGGCAGGTGGTGGGGCCGCTCCCTCAGGGCATTTTCGTAAGGTGGTCCCCGCCAGTTGGTAAGGGGTCAGCGTGTGCACGCCGTGGCGGGAAAACGGGCGGAGTGGTCCCGGGCACCGCTCCACTCGTGAGGAAGGGCCATTTCTAAAATGGCGGCCCCTCCACGGAGAGTCGCCGGCCATTCTATGCCACCCCGTGGCCACCACTTTCTGGCGGACAGAGGCATTATCGAAAGGGGCAATTTCGGCCCCTTAGGGTCATCACGTCCCTATTATGGCTCGACAAGCTGTTTCTTTTAATCAAATGGGCTGTGTTTTTTTAAATTTAAGCTAGACACCTAATATATATTTTCGTGTGTTTGCAGTTTAATTCAATTTTTCAGGCCACATGTAAAGAAAGAATTTGATTTCTACAGCGGCTTTCACATATTCAGACGTCACAAATGAAAACTTTTGAAATTGAAATGTCGTTACTGTAGTGTTGGTCGGCGAACGTAATACTCAATCTACACACAAGGTCCAACAAACTGCAATGAGAAAGCAGATCAGATACTTGGCGCAGAAATTGAAGAATGCAGAAAACCTGCCGGTTGAGAAAGCACAGGCAATTCCGGCATTTTGCTACTGCCTGCTCATTAACATCTAGTATAACGCGCTCTTTGCAGCGTTAATCTCAGAAGGAGGCCAAAGGTCGCCTCTGTCTCCTGCTCGCAGTGTAGGGGAACGGGGAAGAAAGGAGCGACCCGAACAGTTACCGTATTTGCTCCAAAAATATTGGCTGGGAGCCGATGTTTGTGGATTTTTAATAGTTTATGAAATGAATGCATTCTCTGTAATCTTTCCCCAATGGTTACTCTTGAAAGTGTTTAAATGTCCTGTCATTGTGGCCGCTTTTCATGGGTCTTCATTACTCATCAGAAAATAATTATTTGACAAATTATTGGTTATGGATTTTTGAATAAATTATTTATAATTCCTTAAAATCTTAAAAAGTTGAGTCCAGGTTTGCTAGAGGGTGACGCTATCAGAAAGATAAAAGAGATCTCCATTGATCATCTTCAATCGTTTCAATAGAGTTCACCATTGATTTACTGACTCAAACACTGAAGGCCTCACGGAAAGCTCCCAGAAAGTGCAACCTCTGCTCCCCCCCACCCCCGCCACTGATGCGCAAAAAATGAAAATTTAAAAGAGGAACTTTGGCAACTGAGGTGGTTGAAGTTCCGGCATTCATCTGAGGTGTTTTCCACTCATCGGCGTCCATCCTCATCAGTCCTGCCAACTCCTCTCAGCCATTAACGCTCCTGAAACTCCTTTTAGCGGCAACGCTCACTGGTATGATTTATCATGGGCAGCAATGGGAGTGGTGAACTCCAAAGTGGATGAGCGGGCATCAACTCGGCGTTGCATATTGACTGACGTCACGCTCCAACTCCTTAAAATACTTTCGCCAATGGCAGGCAACAGCACCGCCATTTTGTGGGCGGGGCCAGTTTCTCGCGTGATACTTTTTAAACATGCGCAAAAGATCGCAGAAACTCGATTTGCGCTGATCGTAATTTGCGCTTGAAGAAAAAACACAGCTACTCCATAAATAATTTTGAAATATCTAAGGATGAAGCTGAAAGAGATCCATGCATGTCATTAGATTCAAGACTCAACATGTCCAGCCAACACCAATCAACAAAGCCAACAGAATATTGAACTACAGAACAAAATCAGAAGGCGGCAGGAAAAATCGTGATGAAACTGAACAGTGCTGCAGTCAGACTGTACCTTGAGTCATGTCTTCTTCTGGTTGCCAAGAAACAAAGGAGACAATCAAGTACTTGGAGGCAATACAGAGAAGAGACATTAGCTGATCCCTAGTATCCCAATGGTTTGAGTTATGAGGTAAGACTGCAGAAACTCGGGTATTTCCACCTGGAAACGAGAACTGATCTTATAGAGGTTTATAAGATAGTTAAGAGGATGAACAAGGTAAATCTGGAACATTATTTCAAATAAAATGAAGAGTAAGACATGGCGACATTAATTCAAACTAGTAAAATTAAATTTATGACTGATATCAGGAAAGAATGATCAATAATGGAACAGACTTCCAGGTAGAGTGGTTGAAGCAAAAACCCTGGAATCATTTAAGAAACAACTATGCAACTATAAATGTGCAATGACTAACATATAAATGGATATCGAAGTGTTCAGTGACCATTGTGAATGATCCCTTCTCATCCTTCTCCACCGGTCTGCAACCTTTGCCACGGTTGACCACACCATCCTCCTCCATTGTCCAACTGATTGGGAGGACCTTCATCTGGTTCCATTCCTATCTATCCAGTCGTAGCCAGAGAATCTAACGCAAAGGCTTTTCTACTCGCTCCCATGTCGTTACCTCTGGAGGCCCCTAGGATCTATCCTTGGCCCCCTCCTTTTCCTCATCTACATGCTACCCCTCGGAGTCATCATCCAAAACACTGTCAGTTTCCACCTGTATGCTGAGGACACCCATCTCTACCTCACCACCACCTCTCTTAACTCCTCCACTGCCTCTGATCTGTCATGCTGCTTGTCCGACATCCAGCATTGGAGAAGCAGAAATTTCCTCCAATTAAATATTGGGACGACCAAAGCCATTGCTTTGGGTCCCCACCACAAACTCCGCTCTCTAGCCACCAACTCCATCTCTCTCCCTGGCCACTGTCTGAGGCTGAACCAGACTGTTCGTAATCTTGCAATCATATTTGACCCTGAGCTGAGCTTCCAACACCAAAACTGCTCCATCATCAAAACCGTCTACTTCCACCTCTGTACTATCGCCCATCTCCATTCCTGCCACAGATCATCTGCTGCTGAAACCCTCACCCATGCCTTTGTTACCTTCAGACTCGACTATTCCAAAGCTCCCTTGGCCGGCCTCCCATCTGCCACCCACCAAATTGACCTTTAGCTAACATTAGTAATAAAGACTCCTGCCTGTGAGATAGCGGCAAAACTCTATACATGCAGCTGGCATTGATTCTGCTTCTCATTACTTCTGTTAACTGTTAATGAGGATAGCAAATAGTTCATGCAGTAGACCTAACAATAGTCTGGGAAAGGCTGCTTTCTTCAGCCTTAACAGAATGACATTTGGCAGTATCTTGTCAATATTGTGTTTTCGTAAAGTGAAGCCTTGAAGAAATAAAATATCTGGACTGGTCATTCAATCCATAAGCCAGTTGAAAAACCCATTCACATCAATACTTGCTATCTATGTTGAGGCTCTTGGATCCTATCTGTACTGTCTGGTAACTTATAAACAAAAGTAGCAAATTAATTTACTGCACAACAGGCTCTTTCAAAACACCAGTAAAAACTTGGCCACAGAAAATTATGGAAAAGCAAAATGTTTCTAATTCTGTAAATGTCACTAAAGCATTTACAAGTGAAGTTTTTTTTCATTAAGAAAATGAATTTCCTCTATTGAGACTTACAGGTCTAAACTGTCTGTAAGAACAAGTTTATTTTTGGGGATGGCGGAGATGAAAAGGGAGCATTTTGGTCAATTTGTGGAATATGCACCCACATCTTCTTTCATTATGGAAGATAATTTATCTCCATCTTTTGAGATTCTTCTCATACTATGCACAATTCATTGACAGACAGCAGGTGAGCACTTTTCCTGGGCCTCTGCCAATGCTAAAGTAACCAGCAACTTGGAGGTGGATAGGTTGACTTAATCTTCACTTCTCTCCAGCTCTCTCTGAGGTGCTTCTTGCCTCCCTCAGCACTTAACGCAGGAACTCTTAATTTCTGGCAATGTGCATATGGAGAAAAAACATATTAGTACACCAATGCGCTATCCTACTAAAGTCACTGCAACAGTACCTGATCCAAGTGCGTATATAGCCAGCAAGTGTCAGCAGGCAATTCAACAAAGTGAGGTCATTGTCCAACCTATCCTTGATAGATGTCCACACATGCACATTTTCCAGCATGGTGACTCTTCCCTAACCAAGAAAAAAAGACTTGCATTTATATAGTGTCTTTCACGACTAGACACACACTTGGATCAGGTACTGTTTCAGTGACTTTAGTGGGAAGTCTCAAAGCGCTTTACAGCCAATGAACTACTTTTGAAATGCAGTCACTGTTGTAATGTGGGAAATGCGGCAGCCAATTTGTGCACAAGCAAGCTCCCACAAACAGCAATATGATAATCACCAGATAATGTTTTTTGTAATGTTGATTGAAGGACAAATATTGGCCAGGACACCAGGGATAACTTCCCTGCTCTTCTTCAAAATAATGCTGTGGGATCTTTTACCCCCACCTGAGAGAGCAGACAGGGCTTCGGTTTAACGTCTCATCCGAAAGACGGCACCTCCAACAGTGCAGCGGCTCCCTCAGCACTGCACTGCAGTGGAGTGTCAGCCTTGATTTTTTGTGCTCAAATTTCTGGAAGGGGACTTGAACTCACAATTTTCTGACTCAGAGGCAAGAGTGTTATCCACTGACCCACAACTGATACTGACTGTGGTAAGCTTAACAGAGTAGCACCTAAACCTGAGACCTTCTAGTCTGCATAGCTTAGTACTGTACCAGGCAAGTGAATTCACCAACTGAGCTATCAGAGAGCTATCAGAGAGTTGGTACATGCACATTTGTTGCTGAAACACGAAGAAAGGCAGCAGTGAAATGGAACATTTGGGAGCACTGAACTATTTTAGTGAAAGCCAGATAAGTACACGAGGGAGAAAGGGATGGTAGAAAATGCTGACAGGGTTAGAGGAAGTAGGGTGGGCGGCGGCACATGTGGAACATAAACACCTGCATGGATCTATTGGGCCAAATGGCCTGTTTCTATGGTGTAAATTCTATGTCATTCTCGGTAATACAGAAATGTGAGGTGTGGTTGTGCTCCCAAATAACAATGTATCCTATAGTACAGACTTGTAAAAGCTGTTCATAGTTTAATACTCTTTGGAATTATTAGTGCATTTCTGTTTGTCACTGGCTTCTTGCAATAAATGGTTGGAAACATATTGAGGTTTTTTTTTCTAGATTAAAATGCAAATGCCTAATTGCTTCACTGAGTGTAATAATCATCCAAAACTCTGCTGCCTGTTATTCACCCATCACCCTGTGCTTGCTGACCTACATTGGTTCTTAGTCCAGCATTGTCTCAAATTTAAAATTCTCTTTATTGTGTTCAAATTATTCTATGGCCTCCTCCAGCCCTACAACCCTCCAAGAACTCTGTGTTCCTCCAATTCTTGTACATCCCTGATTTCCTTCACCCCACCATTGGCTGCCGTGCCTTCAACTGCCGAGACTATATGATTTTGCTGTTGTTAATGTAATGAGATGTCAAGGAAAGCAGTCAGGGAATGTTCTTGTCCTGCGGTGATCCACACTACTGAACAATATCATGAATCACTGTAGACTACATTTTTAAATGATCACATTAGCATTTCAAAGTATTTCTTACGGCATTGTTTCAACATCTCATGCTGCTAATCAGCAGAAGCAAAATTCAACAATTAGATTAGGCAGACAAGTAACCTCTGCAAGGGATACAAAGAGCTGGCTTCTAACTAGCTTATTGTACCATCACCCTTTCCTTCGGGGACCTTGGCCCCAATATTTTGAGAATAAATTATTTCTGGAGGCTGATGGAAGATAAAAGACACTTCAATGGTATTTGCATTAAAGTTGCTGAAGAGTTTGCTAGTAATAGCGCCATTTTATTTTCAGGGTTACATTTGAACAATGCCCACCGGACACCCAACACCTATGGAATCATGCCCCTTATGAGTTCACACTATCAGGAGAGCAAATTGGAAGCAATTTATTTTAAATCAACTGATCTTCCACCCATCATGGGAAATACCTTTATCATCATCATCATAGGCAGTCCCTCGAAACCGAGGAAAACTTTCTTCCACTCTAAAAGTTCTCAGGTGACTGTACAGTCCAATGTGGGAATTACAGTCTCTGTCACAGGTGGGGCAGACAGTAATTGAAGGAAAGGGTGGGTGGGGAGTCTGGTTTTCTGCATGCTTCTTCTGCTGTCTGCGCTTAGTTTCTGCATGCTCCCGGCGACGAGACTCGAGGTGCTCAGCGCCCTCCTGGATGCTCTTCCTCTACTTAGGGTGGTCTTTGGCCAGGGATTCCCAGGTGCTGGTGGGGATGTTGCACTTTATCAAGGAGGCTTTGAGGGTGTCCTTGAAACGTTTCCTTTACCCACCTGGGACTCGCTTGCCGTGTAGGAGTTCCGAGTAGAGCGCTTGCTTTGGGAGTCTCGTGTTGGGCATGCGGACGATGTGACCTGCCCAACGGAGCTGGTCGAGTGTGGTCAGTGCTTCGATGCTGGTTATCAGCCATGTGGGGAGGCACACAAGGAAATAACTTGCACTGATACAGCGCTTTTCAAGACCATGGGACATCCCAAAGCACATCACAGCTATTGAGGTACTTTTGAAGTGTGGTCACTGTTGCAATGTAAGAGAATGCAGCAGCAAATTTGCGCACAGCAAGGTCCCACAAACAATAAAAGGATAAATGGACAGATAATCTGTTTTAAGTTATTTGGTTGAAGGATACATGATGGCCAAGATACCAGGTGAATAACCTCACTCTGCTTAAAATAGTGCCATGGGATCTTTTACGTCAATCTGAGAAGGCAGACGTCTTTTACCGTCTCATCCAAAAGACAACTTCGGCCTCTGAGGCAAGAATACTCCAATGAGCCAAGTCTGACACCTTAAAGTAGTAATGATCAATTAACTTGCAAAACAACAATAAAAATGTCTACTCTGCACCATTATTAATTTCTACAGAGTTTCAGACAGGACATAGAAACATAGACATAGAAAATAGGTGGAGTAGGCCATTCGGCCCTTCTAGCCTGCACTGCCATTCAATGAGTTCATGGCTGAACATGCAACTTTAGTACCCCATTCCTGCTTTCTCGCCATACCCCTTGATCCCCCTAGTAGTAAGGATTTCATCTAACTCCTTTTTGAATATATTTAGTGAATTGGCCTCAACAACTTTCTGTGGTAGAGAATTCCACAGGTTCACCACTCTCTGGGTGAAGAAGTTTCTCCTCATCTCGGTCCTAAATGGCTTACCCCTTATCCTTAGACTGTGTCCCCTGGTTCTGGACTTCCCCAACACTGGGAACATTCTTCCTGCATCTAACCTGTCCAACCCCGTCAGAATTTTAAACGTTTCTATGAGGTCCCCTCTCATTCTTCTGAACTCCAGTGAATACAAGCCCAGTTGATTCAGTCTTTCTTGATAGGTCAGTCCCGCCATCTCGGGAATCAGTCTGGTGAACCTTCGCTGCACTCCCTCAATAGCAAGAATGTTCTTCCTCAGGTTAGGAGACCAAAACTGTACACAATACTCAAGGTGTGGCCTCACCAATGCCCTGTACAACTGTAGCAACACCTCCCTGCCCCTGTACTCAAATCCCCTCGCTATGAAAGCCAACATGCCATTTGCTTTCTTAACCGCCTGCTGCACCTGCATGCCAACTTTCAATGACTGATTTACCATGACACCCAGGTCTCTTTGCACCTCCCCTTTTCCTAATCTGTCACCATTCAGATAATAGTCTGTCTCTCTGTTTTTACCACCAAAGTGGATAACCTCACATTTATCCACATTATACTTCATCTGCCATGCATTTGCCCACTCACCTAACCAAGTCGCTCTGCAGCCTCATAGCATCCTCCTCGCAGCTCACACTGCCACCCAACTTAGTGTCATCCACAAATTTGGAGATACTACATTTAATCCCCTCGTCTAAATCATTAATGTACAGTGTAAACAGCTGGGGCCCCAGCACAGAACCTTGCGGTACCCCACTAGTCACTGCCTGCCATTCTGAAAAGTCCCCATTTACTCCTACTCTTTGCTTCCTGTCTGACAACCAGTTCTCAATCCATGTCAGCACACTACCCCCAATCCCATGTGCTTTAACTTTGCACATTAATCTCTTGTGTGGGACCTTGTCGAACGCCTTCTGAAAGTCCAAATATACCACATCAACTGGTTCTCCCTTGTCCACTCTACTGGAAACATCCTCAAAAAATTCCAGAAGATTTGTCAAGCATGATTTCCCTTTCACAAATCCATGCTGACTTGGACCTATCATGTCGCCTCTTTCCAAATGCACTGCTATGACATCCTTAATAATTGATTCCAACATTTTACCCACTACCGATGTCAGGCTGACATGGAACAAGTTGGTTATGTTTTTAGGACTGAATCCAGTACAGCGCCACACATTGGGGCCAAGTTTCAGCCTGAGTTGCTCCTGTTTTTTTGGAGCAACTGGTTTAGAATGGAGTATCTTAGAAATGTGAATTCTCGGCATTTAGTTTGCTCCAGTTCTAGTCAGTTAGAAGAGTTTCACTTTGGAACAGAATTTTTTTTCAAAAGGGGACGTGTCCAGCCACTTACGCCTATTTTCAAAGTTTAGGCAGTGAAAACTTACTCCAAACTAACTTAGAATGGAGTAAGTGAAGATTTTTGTACTTTCGAAAAAACCTTGTCTACACTTTAGAAAATCAGGCGTAGGTTACAAATTAGGCGTAGGGAATGGGGGGGGGGTGGGGTGTTTAAAGGGAAGTTTACAAACATTAAACACTTCAGTTTTACAAATAAAGAGCCATCATCAATAATAAATGATAAATACATCAATAAATCAATCAAAAAAAATTAATAAAATTTTTTTTTTTTAAATCAATAAATAAAACATTTTCTACTTATCGACTGCAGCACCGGGAGTCCTCCAACAGCGTGCTGGGACGGCCACCCCAGTGTGTCTCTGTCAGTGTCTCTATATCTCTGTCTGTCTATGTGTGTGTCTCTCGCTCTCTGTCTGTCAGTGTCTGTGTTTCTGACAGCGAGGGGAAGGGGAGAAGGGGAGTGGGAGGGGGAGAAGGGGGGTCGGTGGAGGGGGAGAAAGGGGCTGGGGGTAGAGGGCGGTGGTGTGGGGTGAGGGGGGAGGAGGAAAGGTGGGGGGGAAAGGAGGAGGGGAGGAGGGGCGAGGAGAAGGAGGGGCAAGGAGAAGGGGGAGAAGGGAGAGAAGGGAAGGGAGAGGGGGAGAAGGGAGAGACGAGGGAGAGAGGGAAGGAGGGAGCTAGGGAAGGAGGGAGGAAGGGAAGGAGGGAGGGAGGGAGAGAGGAGGGAGGGAGGGAAGGAGGGAAGGAGAGAGGAGGGAGGGAGGGGAGGAGGGAGGGAGGGAAGGAGAGGGGGGGAGGGAAGGAGAGAGGGGGAGGGAAGGAGAGAGGGGAGGGGGAGGGAAGGGGGCTGAACGGCCGGGCCCAAGACCTCGGGCTGGATTTACATGTAGGTGGCGTCGGGTCTCGGGGGAGGTCGCGGAGGTCCGGGGGGGGGGGGGATGAGTCGCGGAGATCCGGGGGGGGGGGAAGAGCGGGGATCGGGTCCGGTCGGGTGGGAGAAGCCTTATTCACGCAGCCCAGTGAGGCCATTTGGCCAGGGCTAGGGGCTGCGTGCTTCGGGCCCCTCCCACAGTTTTGGGCGCCTGGAGCTACTGCACATGCGCGCCCACTGTAGCGCGCATGTGCCGAGGTCCCGGCACTGTTTTCAGCGCAGGGACCTGGCTCCGTCCCCTACAGCTCGTGCTGCGCTGCGCCCAGCTCCAGAGGACCTGCAGGGAGCCGGAGAATAGGTAAGTTTTTTTTAGGCGCACTTTCTGGCGCGAAAAACGGGCGTCCAGGTCCCCAAAACTTGGGCCCATTGTAACTCAATTCAATTTAACTTTAAGTAACAGGTTGTCTATTAGCATTATAGCCTCATTAAATATTATTCTTTCATTGTTTCGAGTCGAAAAAGCCATATGATTGGAAAATTGCCTGAATTGAAGTTTCAGTGTACTGTGCCACAGATAGAAGTTTCCACCGGTGATATCCCAAATGGCGAGCTCATAACTTTGAATGCAATGTCAGCTGTGGCTCAATGGGTAGAACTCTCGATTCTGAGTCAGAAGGTTGTGGGTTCAAGTTCCATTCCAGAGACTTGAGCACAAAAATCTAGCCTGACACTCCAGTGCAATACTAAGGGAGTGCTGCACTATCAGAGGTGCCGTCTTTCGGATGAAACGTTAAACTGAGGCACCATTGGTTCTCTCAGTTGGATGTAAAAGATACCATGGCACTATTTCAAAGAGGAGCAGCGGAGTTATCCCAGATGTCCTATCCAATATTTATCCCTCAATCTACATAACAAAAAACAGATTATCTGGTCATCATCACATTACTGTTTGTGGGAGCTTGCTGTGCGCAATTTTGGCTGCCACGTTTCCCACATTACAACAGTGACTACACTCCAAACAAAAAGTACTTAATTGGCTGTAAAGTGCTTAGGGATGTCCAATGGTCGTGAAAGGCGCTATGTAAATGCAAGTCTTTCTTTCTATGAAACGACACATATTTGCAAAGTAGGGGGAAAAGATATTCCAAACCATTTTCATACACCTCCCAACAAGCTGATCAAAAGCAGTTCTAGCAGAAGTCTAGGACCTGGTTACCCATTATACACTTAGCTAAAGGAAAAATGCATATACTGGAAGGAGAGAAACGTAAAAGGGAGGGGGGAAATGGAAAATATGGGAGAAAGTCAAAAGCACTATATGGAATAAAAATGGAACATAAATACTTTGTTGATGTCTATAAGCACAATGGTTTTTAACTTAATTTAATGTTTGTTAATTATTGCATGTTAATTATTAATACCAATATACTACAAGAGATGATCAAAGACACATTAGCATAATAAAGAGCCACAGTCAGCAGTGATTATGGGACTAGTTTCATAGACTAAAGCATGAAGTACACTCATAGCTACATGTATTGCCTGTCCCATGATAGTTGCCAAATGTTTTGATTTTCCATGACCATACTTTACACCTACAAGAGAGTTAACTCGGTGTTTAAGGTAAAGGAGCCAAATCATCCTAACAATGAAGCTGCACTCATGCAGACTGTGGCAGTCACATTTTTCAGTATTTGAGAATTAAATTTCACTTATTAAGGTTAACAAAAATGAATACATTCACTTCAACAAACTTGTTTAAAAGGTCAATGAGTCTGTCTATGCAAAAACACCGAGGGATTATTTCTCTCCGTTTTCCTTTATTCCCTTAATGTGAATCGAGATGGAGATATTTCTAGCAGAGTTGAAAATAAGTTTTAAAAATTAACATAAAGTAAATGAATGTCTCACAAACAAATAGTAACTTTGAATACATGATTATGACATGTCAATGTAAAAGAGCAGTTTCCCATTAATCATAAATATTTATTATTATTGCAATTATGGAGACCCATTTCACCGAGATGGGCAAGTTGAGTCAATCTAAAACAGAACAAGCTTCCTTCACTGTGACATCCTTTTATGTGAACTTAAATACATGGGATCATTGAGCAATTGTTTCAAAGGTCAGGCACAAAACATCTCATGTCTTGAAAATTACCCTGCTTTGGTTATTTGAGGACTTTTTTCAATAAAGAGGTTCATGATTTGCAATAATAATAGCATTTTGTTCCAAGCTAGCTAAAACTGGGACAAAATCGCTTTAAGGCATCAACTACAAGTGAAAGACTTCCTTCCTGGTAAGGATTTCCCTTTATGAGAAGCCAACCATTAAGCAAACACCAATTTAAAGCTATCATCCATTATCTATGCAACTCTGCAATCGTCAGTAACTTAACAATCCCACCTGCAGCCCACCTACTCCAAACAAAGGAATAATAGTTACATAAATTAGATATTATTCGCTTAAGATACCCTAATTAATTAAAATAATAAGCTTCAGAAATGTATTACCTTAATAGCCAGAATAAGATCTTTAATTTGATTTCATATTTTAAGCACTCTTAACTAGGAAGAGATTTTTGTTGGAGTCATGTATAGTTGAATATTGGATTAATAGAACTTTTCTTTGTCATAAATGGAAAGCTTTAAAGAATCATAACTTTATAATAGAAGATTGCAGCAATTCAAAAATAATAAATCCACGACTATAAACATTGCAGTGGAATTCTCAGCGGGTGCACTGATAGAATTGTGCTGAAAATCTGGCACTGAATGTGCCAATTCTAGAAAAGCTAATGGTGTGGGCATCTGTCAAACTAAAAGCTGGTACTTTGAGCAGTGTGCTTCTCAGCTGTTTGCATTTCCATCAGCAATGTTGAATAGTTCAGCAGTGCCGAGGGCAGCCATCCGTGTTAAAATTGCACATTAATGTTCACAGCCTTGGCCCAGATCACAATCAGAGCGGCTCCCTGTTGGGTGGGGCATTAGAGGGTGCGCAGGGAGGGGGATCCGGATCTTTGGGAAGGGGTGGTTGCTGATCCCCAAGGAGGGAGGGGCAAACCGGATGGGGGGGGCTTGTTCGGCAATCTGGAGGAGGTCTGATTGGGGCGGGGGGGACGTGGACGGTCCGATTCCCGAGGGAGGTCCGATCTCCGATGGTGGAGAAGGTGTTCAGTTATCAGATTCCGTGAGGGGCATTCTTTGGATGGGAGGGGGTGTCTGATGGTGGGCAGGGGAGAAGGTGGGCTGGGTGGCCCACAGGCAGTGCTGTAAAGGAACTTAGCTTTTCCAAGAGGCAGTCTTCGCCTCCCTTTAACCGAGGCCAGGTTAAACCTGGAGGACAGGTTAAGAATCAGGCACGCAGCCTCATTATTACATTTAAATGTCCAACCTCCGTTAAAACCGAAAGAGGGCGGGTTGGAGTCGAGTTTGAGATTTTAATTTTTTTTTACATCCCAGCCGACCCCAACACACCGTTTATTTTTTATGGATAAAATTACCCCACTTGATATACCACCAGCACCCAGAAGAGGATGTGATTCATATTCTTACTCATCATTCCTGCTCCACTGTTTTCTCTTGAACAGCAACAGTTTAAACAGCTGAATGGCAAAATGTTAAACTCCCAGTGTCTCTCAAACCTCTGCACACTCACATGTATATATAATATATACACATTTTTATTATGTATTTTTCTGTTATGTATGCATGAACCTTCTGTCAACTTTTCCAATGTTAAATTCCTATATCCATATTTATAATAGAAGCTGCCTCTGTAAACTACCCATGCTGTGATTACACACTCCAACCAGTGGAGGTGCTGGAGACAAAAAAAGGTCAGGATTCCCATTCTTGATCATTATCCAGCAACTCCTACTGGGCATATACATGTGAATGTGGGATGAGGGCGGGATCAGACTCAGCTGTAATATTCCCAGTAGTCAAACAGCCTGTCAGTATTCACTGTTGAGCCTCATATATGTCAATGGCTGGTTGGACAAGCTAGACGAGGGTAAACCAACACCGATGGTGACATTCACCAGCACAGAATCAAGACCTTTAGGGTAGCTGGGAGGGGAGAAAGTTGCTAAGAAAAGAAAACAATTAATCTTTTACCACATTGTGCAGCTAATAAACTTTGAACTTTGCAACATCTCAGTTCTGCTCCCAAACACTCTCACTCACTTTACCAGCGTGTTCCTTTGTGAATTGTTTTGTGCTTATCTAATTAAGGAATGGATATGAGAAAAGGAAAACTCCCCCATTTTGAACATCCAGTGTCAGCATTTAGTACTCCCAGGTTAAGTTTTGCACAGTACAGCTTCTTCTACTCTGCCCCATCTTTAGAAAAGCACACTACACCTGTGTGATGTATTTTCCCATTATCACAGCGACCACCCGTGATTTCTCTGAACAGGATTGTTAATGTAGTGCCAGCAGTTGTATTGTGGATGTGTCCCCTCTGGGAAATGAATCCAGGAAACCCAAATCCATTCCAAGTAGAGACAGACAGACAGAGGATCAAGCCCTCTATGTAGACTGGACTTGAAACCAGGTCCCAAAAACGAGACGTGTCTAACCTACTGCACCACATTTAAAAAAATAATTATCAAACATTTGTCCAATAAAATTTTAACAGCATAGATTTCCATATATGAGCTATTGTATAACAGTTATTTACAGTTAATGTTTCTATAAATCATATAAGAACATAAGAGGAGGAGTAGGCCATTCGGCCCCTCGAGTCTGCTCTGCCATTAAAAGAGATCATGGCTGATCTACTTCAACTCCACTTCCCTGCACTATCCCCATATCTCTTGATTCCCTTAATATCCACAAATCTATCGATCTCTGTCTTGAATGTATTCAATGACTGAGCCACCACAACCCTCTGAGGTAGAGAATTCCAAAGATTCATCATCCTCCTCAGCTCAGCCCCAAATGGCCGACCCCTTATTCTGGTTCTAGACTCCCCAGCCAGGGGAAACATCCACCCTGTCCAGCCCTGTAAGAATGTTGTACTTTGCAATGAGATCACCTTTCATTCTTCTAAACTCTAGAGAATATAGGCCTAGTCTACTCAATCTCTCCGCATAGGACAATCCCCCCATCCCAGGAATCAGTCTGGTGAACCTTCGTTGCACACCCTCTATGGCAAGTATATCCTTCCTTAGGTAAGGAGACCAAGACTGAAATAAAACAGAAAATGCTGGAAGCACTCAGCAGGTCAGGCAGCATCTGTGGGGATCTGTTTCTCTCTCGACAGATGCTGAGTGTTATCAGCTGTGGCGAACCTATCACTTCTTGCTCATTCGCAAAAGGACTCACTGCTTTTTGGTTTAATTCAAGGTATCTCCTAAAAAAAAGCTCTATTCGCTTGGCTCTTTCTGCTAAATGTCAGTGACATTCGTTGGCACTTTTGCTACTAACCAGGGTGCAGGGTACACATTACAGAGAGGCATAGATTGGATAAGGCAACAGTTGGCAGAAAACTTTGCAAACACGTAGAGATAGTTTTGGAGTTGGGAGGGAAGGGTATTCCGAGTAACCGGGACAAACCCGGGCCACGCACACTCGCCTGCTTTAAACTGAATGCTCGGGTCGTGCCGACCCTCCAACTCTTTCAAGAGCATCACATAGAGAATGCCGAACGAATTCTGGATGCCGAAGATGGAGCCATTGCACCAGGTGGCAGCGAACACCACCACCCAGCCGAAGCCGCCTTCGGGCACTTGGAAGCCGGGCTGAGCTCCCGAAGCGGAGGCCGAGTCTGCCGCCAGTTGCCGGTTGTCTTTGCACACCTCCACCCCTGGAACCGTCTCCTCTCCCTTGCTCTCCTGCTGCAGCCCACCGATTCCCGTCAGCGGCATGGTCTTCCCTCCCGTCTCGCTGCGGTCTGCTATCTCACCGTCCATCGTCCTGTGCAAGAGAGACACACACACAGGGAATGATTGCAGTGTTTGGGAGCCAGCGCACACTGGTTTCACAGATTAGTGTTATTTTCACCCAATGCTTTTATGTAATGTGTGTTGTGCTCCCGATCAGCACCGCACAGATAGGTTGATCCAGATTAAGTAATGTAAATATATATATATATTTAAAAATCAGGTGCAAACCTGCTTGCCGTCGCTGTCCGCCCGTTGCCAAAATAAACGTAACTACCAAATCAATCAGTTGCAGAGAAACGAAATCCTTCGACAGTCAACAAAGAGCCGAGGCTCCGCCTCTGCCCCCATTCTCACAGTCAGAGGAGGCGGGGGGGGGGGGGGGGGGAGGAAGAGACACTGGCGAAATCTGCCCGGATAGCTTGGCTTTAACAGCAGGATTCCCAGACAGCACTCACTCCGAGCCGTCCTCACCTCCCAAGATACTTACAACCAGGAACTAAATACGATTCCAGTTAGTCAGGCTCACCCCAGCCCTGTTGTCCACAGCGTGAGAACGCTTCCTGCAGACTCCACACGTGGGCTCGTCCCCTTTCACAGCAGAATGCAGCCGATGAAGGGGCACAGACCTGAAACGTCAACTCCGCTTCTCTCTCCACAGATGCTGCCTGACCCGCTGAGTATTTCCAGCATTGTCCGTTTTTATTTGCTTTTCTATTAATTTGAAACTTGTTCTAGTCTCACAATTTAATATAATTTTCCACATCATTTACAGTCTTATATACTTCTACAAACGCAGTTCTCAGACGCTTCCTTTTGCAACCGAAGGGTCCAAATTTCTCCAGTCTTTCCCCATAGCTAGACCTCTAAACAAGGGCTCTGGACACAGAACCGTAAGATAATACAAACAGAAATGCTGGAAATCTCAGCGGGTCAGGCAGCAACGGTGAAGAGAAACAGAGTTAACGTTTAGGGTCCACGACTGTTCAAAAACATTAAGGAGCACTGAAAAGCGGGGGGGGGGGGGGGGAAGAGAAAGGGAGCCAAAGATGGGTAAACGTTATGCTCTGAAATTGTTGAACTTGATGTTGAGTCCAGAAGGCAGTAAGCTGTGTTGTTCCTAGAGTTTCTCTCTCCACAGATGCTGCTCGCCCCAGAGATTTCCAGCATTTTCTGTTTTTATTTCAGATTCCAGCATCCGCAGTATTTAGGTTTTGTGACAGTACGGAAGGTGTCGTCCGACCAAAGCAATATACAGTTTGATCATAACTTCCTCCGACTTACAGAACTATAACCGAAGCAGTTATATATATCAAATTGGCATTGTTGATTGCTGCTCTTCATCATGGATCTGTTGAGCATTAAGGCTCCCATATCTTTTCCAACGTCATACACCGGTATTATACCACCAAAGCCCATCAGTAATCTCCCCTCAGCCTTGATGACCGATGGCAAAATGCTTGGAAGAACGGCGACATACGGAATGGATTCCTTAGAGGACCCCACAGTACAACCTAAAAGGATTAAACCTTCCTCGCAAACAGTGGACAACCATCAACCACCTCAGAACTGGTCATGGTAGATGCTGCCACCTTTTCCATAGCTGGAAGATTAAAGCTTCCCCATTCATACCATGGAGCTCCTAATCAGACCCTGGAGCACATCACTGAGCACTGACCTCAGAGGAAATTCACAGGCAGGCTAAAAGATATCCGCGCTGTTACACAGGAAGTTTTGGCTCTAGTTTAGGAGGTCTGATCCATAAGGAAAGCAGAAATATTTGACATTTTCCACCCCAAACGGGAGTGATTTAAATATGGGTATTTTTTTTTTGCTACCATAGGAAAGACAGCGCCATTTAAAGGCAAGTGTGTCACCCACTTTTGCTTCCAATGTGCAGTACTTTACATTTGTCCACATTAAATGTTTTGTCCAAATTATTCTGTAATTTTTGAGCTGCCTCATCTGATTCTACTGCCCCTCCTAAAAAGGCACCATCTGTAAATTGGATCATTGATGCAAATTAGAAAAAATAGTAGTCCATCGCCAATCCTTGGAGCACTCGGTACTTCCCATGATGTAACAAACCTATTTCCTATGCTGCCCCACTCCCCGCCATTCTCTATGCTTCCCTTCCGTACTTTAGACTCGTTTCGAGATCCAACTCCTGTCCACGCTGTCTCCGTGCGTGTCTGTTCACTTGTGGTTAGTTATATTCACAGTAGGCTACAGGGCGTGGAGCTGCCGGACGATTCTTGTCCCACTATCACTACAGGCCACTGCACATCACAGGCAGACGAGGAATAGTCCCAGCTGGAAATAAAAACACTCGCATGCAAGCAAGAACCAGCAGGCAGTTCTGAAGACAGACCAAACAGGGGAAGGAAAGGGAGTAATAAATGAGACAGGAAAGGGACAAGCCAATAAAGGTATATTAGATTTAGGGTAGATTGAATGTAAACATAATGGACTGGAATCAACAACTTGCATTTTTATGAGGCCCCCAGATATCGAGAAAGTGCTGCAAAACCAGGTCACAATTGCAACTTTGCAGTCTTGCTTGAGACACTTTGAATTATATTCCATGAAACTAAACATAGTAATTGATTAAATTACGCAATGCTTTAGCTATTTGATTCTGCAGTTTCACTATCAGTGCACGAGTCTTGGCAACAAGATGCAGAATTCTCACCTTCCAGTCTCCACCTTGTGGTGAAATCTTGCTGAACAGGAGCTGTGTCATGTTGGCTATTTAGATTGTTGCCACGGTCCTACGCTGACGGTTCTTTATTTCCTTATTTTTCCACGACTGTCTGGCTCCTCGCCACACAGACCCCGGCAGCCCCAGGTGTATACTCAGACTAATATGTGCCGTACCCTCCTGAACCCCAGCAGCAAAAAACTATTCAGCAACAGCGTGTGCAGTAAGTAAACAGCATTACAAGATAAAGGAGAAAGGGTTGTACGTAAACACACGATACATTTACAAAGAGACATTTAGGCTTATGAATTCAATTCCTGCCTTCAGTTACATCTCTTTCAGGATTGGGTTATGGAGTGTCATTTGCATGTCAAGGTACCATCATGCAAATGATCATTGGATTTAGTCACAACCACTTTGCCAGGACCCAAGCATTATTTTTCCCAAACCTCACTGCACCAATATTACCTCTAACATTAACTCTTCTCCCCGCCACCTCATCCACCTAAAATGAACACTCCAGTTACGTGTGAACATGCCTACAGGATGCATACTTGTGCCCAAAAATGAAACATTTTTGCTTCTGAGTTTCTCTGAACGTGTGCATACACATTTCAGCACTAAATCTCCATATAGCACCAAGTCTCCTCACACAAAAGGATAAATCAGGAAAAAAGGCCACTCCATCATGAAAGTTCATTGTTCCAGCATGTTTATGCCTTTACCCAAAACATTCATCAAATGTTTAAATAAAGTTCTTCCTAATATTGGGTGTTAAATTTATTTCCCACCAATTTAAATTAATAGCTCTTGAGCCAACTGTCCTGGCTTAGTTTGAAATGATATTCCATGTCGACTTTGCTGATGCCATTCAGTTACTTTACATCCCATAATGAGATATGGCCTAAGCGCCAGCACAAAACAAACCATTAATGTCTGAGTAAGATACTACTGCACTTTTTTTTTTGCATTGTTCTGCAGCAACTCAATACACAACACTGTTCATAGATATCACCAAGATTTATACCTTGATTCAAAAACTTTACCACACACAGGATTACACCATTCATAGATTAATTTATTAGTTTGGACAAACCTTTCACCTTTTGCACAGGGATTAACATTTGATTGAATTTTTTTATTTATACACATGAAAACAGAATTTGCAAAAACAGCACATAAAGGGAGTCAGGACAAAATGTAAACTTATTTTCTGGAGACCTCAGGATTGAGGGGTACTTGCAAAGCAGCAGTTTAAGTTTGGGATGTAATGAGTCTTGAATATATGAATCAATTGCTTGATGTTACTTTTAAGCCATACAAAACCACAAAAACTACTTCCATTAAGAATTGGCCTGACTTGAGTAGGTCCAGCATTTTCAGTTTTTATTTCAGATTCCAGCATCTGCAGTATTTTGCTTTAGTTTTCTGTTAAGAATTGTTACCTTTGGAAGAGAACTTAGCTCAAATATTTAATCACAATCAGCACTCCATTCCTTTCAGTGCAGTAGTTGTATTGGGTCATGATCTTCCCTCCATGAGGCATTGGAAATCTTTGTTCAATGCCCCAAAGTTTCTTGCAAGCTATAAATACTTACCCTCACACATGCCATCAGCATTCCAAACCATGCATCAGCTGGTTATTGTTTCACGAGAAAGAAAATAAGCTTTTTTCCCCCTCACTGCTGAAGATTGAAAATAAAATAAAACAAGTTTTAATTATTTTGAAAAGATTCCCAGACTCAGAAATTTACTACAGCTGCACTACAATGTGCAATATACACCAGTGGTTTGTGACTGTAATGCTCAGTTATGTTTGGTAAATTTGAAAGCTCAGTTGAGCCCATGGTGGAGATGTCTTTGTGAATGTGCAGTAGAAAGGGAAATAATTCACAATCTTTTGTATTAAAGCAGACCACATCCATGGGGATATGCAAGGAGTGACAGTAATCATTGGATAGAATAGATTGCAAAAATCAGCTCATACAAACCCTATTTTCTTTTGATAATTGCAGTTTCTTAATGATTTTATTTCCAGCACAAGAATCGCTCACAGGTACAGGTATCAATGCATCGACCCCAAAATAAATTTTAATATATATTTTTTAAATTAAACACCATGCAGTTCCAGCTGAATTTCCAACAGCTTTAAGTTTTCCTCAATCATGTGGTTCAAAAAAATTTTTATAACTCAGTATGTTGGACATCCCAACATGCTACACAGCCAATAGATCACTTTTGAACTGTAGCCATTATTTTGGAGGCAAACATCAGAGATAATTTACACACATCAAAATCCCACAAAAAGCAAATGATTGACCAGTTAATCTTTTTGTGCTGATTTGACAATGTTGGCCAATATACCAGGAGAACCCACTGCTCTTCATTTGAATAATTTCACGGTATCTTTTGCACACTCTTGAGCTGGCAGTTTAGACAATCTTCTGACTCGAGGTAAAAGTGCCACCAACACAGGACAGCAGCCTGGTGAGAAGTGCAAATGTACAGCAAAGCAAGTCAGAAAGCTGAAAGGATGAATTGTGAACTAAGAAAGGGGCAAAGAATGAGGTCAAGGAGTGAGGTAAAAGTCAACCAATCATTAAATTGGGTGACCGCTTTGCAGAGCACTTCCATTCAGTCCTCTAGTGTGACCCTGAGCTTCCGGTCACCTGTCACTTTAATGCACCACTCCACTCTGACCTCTGTCTCCTACACTGTTCCAACGAAGTTCAATGCAAGCCTGAGGAACAGCATCTCATCTTTCATTTAGGCACTTTACAGCCTTCTGGACTCAAGAGTTCAACAATTTCAAAGCGTAACCGCTGCCAATCTTTGGCAACTAACCTGCTACAAGATAGGAATACAATGACAATTATCAACCCATCAAATATGTTCAGCACCCAAACTTAATCATGCAGCTGCTTGATCTTTAGAATACATAGCATCTTTAAATTGTTTTTGAATGAACGAGACTTGCGCTAAAAAGCCTAAAGGTGACAAATACTTAGAATTTGAACTTATTTCCCCTTTAAAAAGATAAAAAAAATAGGATAATAATGGATATCAGGAATGTTTACACAGTTCAAATTCTATCTTAAAATAAGATTACAACCCCCACTTACTTATTCTTAGAAAATATATACAGTGGTCTTCACACAAGCTGTTTTATGTCCTAACAGCCAGCCATGTCATTGATGAAGACATTCACACTGAAGCAACAACCCAGACATCATGATCTCTTTAATCTTGCAGTTATCTATAGGACGAGTACTGGGAAATAAAAAGCTAATAAATTTGTTATAAAAAAATGATCAGCTGGGCAATTCCCAACTTCAGCTCCCACATAAAAAGATCTTTGGTCTGAATAATGCATCAAGTTGATTTGAGAAAAATCCTCTTCGTGCCCCTCAACAATAAGTAAATGTAGAGATAAAATGATCAGAATGTCCCAGAAAATGGTGGCAACAGACGATATTAAATAATGGTAACATTAACAGATCAAAAGCGGTTAAGTGAGTCCATGGATAATTGGTGATCTAAAAATAAATGCGATCACGAACATCAAAGGAGATTCAACTAAAGAGGAAAAGAAAAGGAATAAACCTCACGGACAAAGGTGCTGGTTGTTTTTTCGTGCATTGTTTTATTAACATTTATGGATAACCCAACTCTTCAAATGGTCAATGTCAAAAGATAACTTCTATCTGCAATTGATGTTTCCTCTCCCCAGAAAGCTAAATGACAACTGGGTAATCAAACTTTTTTTTTTGCATGAAAACTCAGTTACTAATTTACAAAAATTAGTACAACAGATTACATAAATAAACTAAATCACTTTAAACAAGCCCTGTACAGTAAACCAAAGTACATGCACTTTGGTAAGACTCCTGCAGCTAAGGGAAGAACTCTTCCTGGACTTCTTAAAGCACTCGTCTCCTAATTTGCTTTGAATCTTTACTACACAGTTCGCCTTATGCAGGATTGATCACAGTCTGTGGGATTCCTATTTTGTGTCATAGCATCATTCTTTAATATTTGCTCTGTGGAACTAAACTATTTCAGTAATGCAAGTACACATGTTACAATATTGGCATTTAAAATTTATACAAGATGCCATTAATATCTGGTCATTTTTGTACAAAAATGGGTTTTTCCATATACATCAGGATAAGCAACAGACTAAATAAGGACATTACTTTCCATTATCCTGTGCATATATATCTAAGACAAAAAAACAGCCATTCTGCCTCAAAAAAAGACCTATGATTCTTCAATTCAGTTACATTAGTTATATCACAATTGCAACATTTTAATTTCACAGTTAAAAAACAAAAACTGCAATTTCCAGTATGTTTTATTACACTGCAGCATCCTTACCCTCTACATCCTATAAATGCAACATTGTCAATTGGCTGAATACTGGAGCTTATATTCCAAGCAGACCAGATCCACACTTACCACAGAAGTCCCCAATATTCCATCAGGATTTCAGAGAGTAGTCTGCTACACAGCCTGCCCACAGACACACTGCTGCAGGATTGCAGCAAAACCAACTGCTATTTAAGTGGCGAGCTGTGAAGTCACAGGTCTTTTATTAGGCACAGATTACATAGCGCAGTGGCGGAGAGTGGCAGTAATGTGGCGAGTGTCTAGCGTGCCCACACACATTCCCGCTGTTCCAACCGATTGTAGAGAAATAAAAAACAGCCAGCTTCCCAAAGGCAAAATGCTTCTTATTCAAGAGCCCGTGTCATAGGGCTGGTGGGTCATTCCCCACTTTAAAATATGTTTAAAAACCCAGAGGTGCAAGGTGGAGAGGAAAGAGTCGATAAAAAGGGAGGTACAGAGTAACTCCACAAAAAGATGGAACTAAATTGATGGTAATTTTTTTTTTTTAATGGACATCACTGAAAAATAGATGAGATAGTAAGTAATTCCACTGTACAGAAAAAAAACAATACTTAACGGCTGGATGTCTCCAATTAGTCCCATAGACTTGATACATGTTGTAGTATAAGGCAATCTGTCCATTAAAGATGTTCAGTAAATTAGAATTTTTTTTTTAAAAACAGCAGTGACAATTTGCATTGCAAATTTCATATTTTTTTTCAAAACAGTGGCCAATTTCCCCTTCCCAAGTACACAGACCCTGCAACGAAAAGTGAATACTCTGAATTGCTAAAATACACCATCACTGTAAGTGTGCACATAAACCAAAATCATACATCAGAAAAGGAAAGAATTTTGATTACAAAATAATTACAAAAAATGAAAAAAATTGAAATTCAATACAGCTAACCAAGATGAAGCACTAACAACGTGACAGAAATCAGGGCAAGGAGTCAGCTTTTACAAAATGAGTGGAAGCAGCAAAGCATTAAAGTTTAAATAACTTATTTACCAAGCTAAGAACAAATCCTTAAGAAAAGGGTTAAGCCAACAGACATAAGAAACCAGATGCCAGAAGCCGTGCCCTAACTACAGTATCGCTATAGTTTGTTTCTGAGCATGGTAAAATCTTCACTTTAACAGTGCGACAGTGCACACTCGCAAAAGTAAGTATTAATAAAAAGAAATGTCCAAACCCATATTAAAGATTAGCAAAAAAATAGCCTTTCCTTGAACAGAGGATAGGAAGCAGTCACGTAGAAGTATTAGGTATGGCTATTTTGAATTTCCCCACTACATTCTGAAGTACAATTTTATATGGTTCACTGTTTGGTACAGCTAGCTAATTCTACATTACACCAATACTGGAGCACAAACTGATGGAGGTTGTACACTAGCCAACACTTTCACCAGTGGTGCGAACTAAAACAGCCTGACGGCATATGGGACATGTGGAGTTTTCAGACAGCCAACGATCGATACAGTGAACATGATACTCGTGTGAGCAGGGAAGCTTGCGCAGCTTGTTTCCAGCAGTGTACTCACTAATGCACACACTGCAGGTTTTAATTGCATCACTGTCCCCAAAATTTCTTGTGGACAAGTTGTCAATCTGCTCTTTTGTCAGTCCCCTGGGCTGATCATCCTCATCTTCATCATTTAGCAGGAAGAAATGGGCAAGCCTAAGTATAGGCAAAGTACCACTTTCTTCAAGGCCAAACAAGCCCCGAGTTTGCTGACCTTCTCTTCTCCTAGCACCAGTTGTGCTATCTGTTTCACTGCCGTTCCGTTGTTCCCCTGCCTGTTGCTCCCCTGTTCTGCCTTCAGAGGCCATGCTTGGGGATTCACCTGTGCTGTTCTGCGATTCGGAGACTTCTTGCACTTGATTTTGGCCCCTGTTGCTCGATTCAGAATCGCTGTCACTGTCCACAAAGGAACTCAGTTCCCCGCCCATCATTATCCGGCGTAGTATGGTTTGGAGGGCAACTGAGGCGGCCTCTCCAAGTCCCGAATCAGAAATCCTGCGAAAAGGAATACGAATGGTGCTCACGTAAGTTCGCACTCCTGCTCGCTCAGAGCGGGAGAATGTGCGCCTGAGCCCACCCCGCTCACTTTCGTATACAACTGTGTTGTCAGATGTTTGGGATCGTGAGCGGGTCCTGTTAGCTATACTATCTCTATCTGCATTTTCACCGGGTCTCACCCTTCTCACTTGCAGATCTAACATAATAGTAGGCGGTCGGCGCCCAGCTAGAGAGGGATCATTGACAACAGCTTCTGAAGAATCAGCAGCTTCTTGGGAAGGCTCTCTAGGTTCACTTGGTTCAGATGCAGAAATAGGATTAGTTACTTCAGCCTGCAACTCATCTCCAATTCGACTCTGCCTGGACACCACATGCTGTCTAGTTCTGGAACTTCCTTCTGTCCCACTTTCTGAAATAGATCTATCAGACCTCTGAGAAGACCCCTGACGTCGTGATCTACTCGTCCCCTCGACAATTGGATGCAAGGGTGATCGACTTCGATTGCTTCTTGTTCTAGATGACCTTCGGCGCTCTGGGCTTCTGCTTCTACCACTTCTTGGACGACCTTGATGGGCTTGGGTTTCAAGCTCTCGTCTCAAAAGTTCATATCTGTTTTCATATGACAATTCCCCACTTGATCTTCTACTCTGCCTTGTTACAGTGGATTCTGACCGATCGGGTTCACTCTGGATATTTTCTTCTGCTATGGTTATTGGTGGAGCTGTCGCTACTTGTGGCTGTTGTGCTGCTGTTGGTGGGGGTGGGTTTATATTTCCTGATGGTACTGGTGTCACTGCTTCTTCTGCTGGTGGCACTGTTGCTGCTGCGTTTGAAGTGTCCATGGGTTGCTCACTTTCCATCTCAGCACTTTGATCAATTCTACTGCGACTGACGTTAATTTCCAAGCTGAATCTAAAATCACCACTCGTTGGGTTTGTGCGACTGACTGCTCTCCATGACCGATTCCCGCTTTGCCCGCTTCTCGTTGTGTTCCCCGTCTGTCTAAAAGCATTCAACCACTCCAGAAGAGAATCTCCACTTGATCCTTCTTCCAAACCCTCAGCACCTAAAGGAGCAAAACAAAAGAAACCATCAGCAACCAAAACATTATCGCACATCTATCTTCTAGGGTCCTTTTGATTCTTTGAATGATATGAATCCTCCACACTGTTGGAATAAAACCTAGTTTGATTGTTTAGAATCATAGACTCAGCAGAAAACGAGGCATCTGTGCAAATGCTCTGAAAGAGCTACCCATTCAGTTCCATTCCCTTTTCCCATGGCCAATTTTTCCAAACATTCATTTCTTTCTATATAGATTCCCCAATGTTCAGACATTTCATGTACAGGTACTAACAAATTCTCTGCATAAAAAAAAAATCTATTTTTCCCCTTCATTCCTTCTATCTCCTCTAGTTAGTCACTGCCCAGCAGGGAAAAAGGAGAAATGCTGATGTGAAGGGCCTTACAGAACAACAACATACCAGCTGAAAGACAGAACTGTCAAAGATATCAAATCAAAACACTAATCTTGACCAGACCTGCCTTATGAACACCAATTTGAATCTGACTGAGAAATGCCCAGAAAGCAGCCACTAACTGAGGCCTTTACATAGGTTCTTAGGATTCTCCTCTGCAGAATAATCAATTGGAAGACTGCACTCGACCATCTACTTGGCCATTTGTTATTTGATTAGCTATATGCTATTGGTCTTTGCACCACAGGATACTTTATAAATTGGTTTAAGGCATAGTAACTTGGGGCTTTCTGAGCAGGTGAGAAATACTACTCTCTTCAAATTAGCATAGCACTTTCTTGGCCTAAATAAAACTGGGAAACAACTCCAAACAAGTCCAAATTTTCTCTTGGGTAGAATACCAAATAGAATACTACTAATCTACTGCTTGCAGTTCACTAAATCTACGAACAAAAAATGCAAAATACTGTGGATGCTGGAAATCTGAACTATAAACAGAAAATGCTGACAATACTCAGGTCAGGTAGCACCTGTGGAGACAGAAACAAAGTTAAGGTTTGACCTTTTGTTAGAACTGGAAAATGTTAAGAGTTGTAACAGTTTTAAGTAAGTCGTCGTCTTCTTAGGCAGTCCCCCGGAGTCGAGGATGGGGATGACTAAGTAAGTAGAGTAGGGAAGCTGTCTGAGAAAATGGGAGCACTTGTTATGATCTGAAATTGTTGAACTCAATGTTGAGTCTGGAAGGCTGTAAAGTGCCTAATTGAAAGACAAGATGCTGTTAGTAAAGCTACCGTTGAACTTCAATGGAACAGTGTAGGAGGCCGAGGACAGAGCTGGGTGGACAATTAAAATGGCAAGCGACTGGAAGCTCAGGGTCACGCTCGCAGACTAAATGGAGGGGCTCAGGAAAGCGATCATCCAATGTATTTTGGTCTCCCCAATGTAGGAAACCACATCATAAGCAGTGAATATACTAAATTGAAAGTACAAAAAGTAAATCACAGTTTCACCTGGAAGGACTGTTTGGGGCCCTGGACAGTTGGAAGAGAGGAGGTGCAAGGGCAGGTGTTGCATCTCCTGCGTTTGCATGGAAAAGTGCCGTAGGAAGGGGAGCGGTTGTTGGGGGTGATGGAAGAGTGGATCAGGATATTGTAGAGGGAACGGTTTTTTTGGGATGCTGAAAAGGACGAGGAAGGTTCCCTTTGTCCTCGCCTTCCACCCCACCAGATCCACATTCAACAATCATCCTCTGGCACCTCCGTGATGCCACCACCGAACACATCTTCCCCTCCCAGCATTTCTGACAGTAGGTGCTGGTAAGGATTCTGCTCTTGCCATTTACAGCCCAAGACCCATCTTTTGTTTCTTTACTTGTCCCATTACCATCCCTTTTTGCCTTGCACTTCCATCCCTTTTGTCATTTAAATCACTCCTATCACAGACCTTCCCTTTTGTTCTTGCCTCCTGTCCATCCCCTTTTACTGCTTCTGTACTTGCTTAAAATCTGTTACATCTCAAACATTTTCCAGACCTGAAATGTTAACTTTCTCTCCACAGATGCTGCCTGACCTGAATAGTTCCAGCATTTTCGGTTTATATTTCGCTAAATCTACTGGCCGATAAACTACAAAGTAGCAAGAAATTTAACCAGTCATGTTTATTATTTTGTAGTTCATCAGACAGGGATTTTGAGAGGCCTTACCTCATTTGCTGCTGATGTTGTAATGTTCAGTCATACATATATTAATTTACCTTGGATTAAGACCTGGAAATGTTCCAGTCATCTTGATCATCCTAAATTCCTGGTGTTTGATGTGCTCGGTGGACTTTTCTGTTGTCCTCTGCTACAAGCCCAATCCCCCTATAATTGGGCAGCCTATCCAGTCATTATGGCCACAATGCAATATTAAGAGCAAAGGCCTGGTCAATCCTTACCCATTGAGAAAGGGGAGTTCACTGCCTGAGGGAAGGGGAATCTCAAAGTTTGAGAACCACAAAGATGGCGGTCAAATATCTGTAGGCCACTTTTCATTGAGACCATTATCTCATGAAAAAGAAAGGCAAATCTGAGTAGCACAAAACAGCCAGCTAGTTCAAAACAATGCTCTTAAGAACATTAATTGACTATGAACCCAACTCCTGGACTGCATTGATTACCTGCTGCACGGCCATGCCAGCGTGACTCCAAGGGGCTCTGATGAATCTGTCATCCAATGCAGATCAACGTGGGCATCCTCGAGATGATGTGAGTACAGACAGGCACTTTGTAAAACCTTGGGTGCCAATGAGGCGCCAAATGGCATATCCTTATACCGACAGCTTTGTCTTTTGAAACTGAACCAGAATCTCCAATGACATTCCTAAATAGCGATATAAAATTAGTCATCTTTCACATCCACAGCTGCTAGCCAGTCTCCCACTGCCTGAATAATCCCAAGAACTGTAACCGTCTTAAATTTTTCTGAGGAATTAGTTTTAGAACCCTGATGTAGTTTACCATCCTCCCATTCTTTCTGGAAAGTACAAAATATCTGATGCAGAAGCCAGTTTTTTCCCATGCTTTTCTCTCCAAAGTCCTTGAACATGTTGCCTCCCAAATCTGTGCCCTGCTTTCTTACAACTCCATGTTTGAATCTCTACAATCAAGCTTCCATCCCTGCCAAAGCACTGAATTGGTCCTAATCAAAGTCACAAATGGGCTCATCTCTGGCCATGGGGATTTCTCCCCCTTGTCCTCTCTGTAGCCTTTAACATAGTTGATTGCAAAATTTCACACAAATTTGGGAGCTGAAAACACACTCAAGAACTTTGGAATGGAAAGGAGGGTTGGAGATGGGGCAGTAGTTTGCAAGGACCAAGGGTCCCGAGGGTGGGGGGGGGGGGGTGGAAATAGATTTTTTTTTGAGGGGTGGGTGTTGACACCAGGTTTGAAACAAAGTGGATAGTACCAGAGGAAAAGGAACAATTTACAGCATCAACGAACATGGGGGCCAAGAAGGAAAGTTGGCTGGTCAGCAGTTTAGTGGGAATGGGTTCAAGGGAGCAGGATATGGATCTCAATGAGAAGATGAGCTCAAAGAGGGCAAAGAAGCCATCTCAACTTGTCCTTCCACCTACAAATATTTACATACGCACACATAAATGTTCTTGCAACCCCTTTAAAATTGTAGATGCGAGTGGTGCTGCTTACAAGAAAGTGGTCAGGGGTGGCCTTGTCTGTGATTGTCCGTTTATTTCAAAAATGCGCCTTCAAATGGATGTAAAGGGGTTTCAGCTTATACAGGCATAACATATATTTGGAGAGACACTCTTAAACAGAACAGGGAGGAGACAATGAGCAGGAGTCCAAAGTTAAAATAGGAGGTCCTGTGATGGGGTAAAGTTGACGTGAACAGAGTGGAGTCAGCTTGGACCATCCATAAACGAGTGTTCCGGTTCAGAGACAGTTGTAGAGTGTAAGTGGATCCAGGAGGAGTTTGAGGGGCAGAGGAATCAGAGGGCTGAGTGGAGAGTCGACAAGAAACCAACAGAAGTTGACCCAAGAGCCCAGTGGAGGTGCGTAGTGGACCCAGGTGTTAGCAGAGCTCTGCAGCTGATCCTGTATATTAGCAGATGACAGTATTGATGGGAATGAAACCCAAGGACCAAGTGCAGCAAAGTTAAGGGAGTCAGGGGAGGGAGAAAGATAAATTCACAGTGAAATGGGGGAGATGATCTGAAAACAGCTGTAGGGAGGGGAGGACCACATACACGAGTGGGGGCAGGACTAACAGCTTGAGTAACCAGTCCAGTAAAGGGAGACAGAGGAGCTCGGAAAGATGTGAAGTCTGTTGTTACGGGAAGCGAATAGCAGCAAAAGGGATCATATTAATTTACAGCAAGCATCTTCAAGCTTTTTGTATTTTTGCAGGTTGTTTAAGTGCATAATATTAAGAATCTATTTCAAGCTGTGGATACCAACAGACCTTATATTCTGATATAGAATTTATCTACTAACGAAGCAAGAGTGCCAAGAACAGTCGCTTCCAAGTCTCTTGACCTACAAAATTCAAAGTACAAGCACAAATAGAACTGAATTGCCTGGACTTTGAGGGCCAAATTATCGTGCCCACAAAAAGAAAAGACTTGCATTTATATCACACCTTTCACAACCACCAGACGTCCCAAAGCACTTTACAGACAATTAAGTACTTTTTGAAGTGTAGTGACTGTCGTAATGTAGCAAACGCGGCAGCCAATTTGTACACAGCAAGCTCTCACGAACAGCAATGTGATATGACCAAATAATATGTTTTTATGTTATGTTGATTGAGGGATAAATATTGGCCAGGACACCAGGGATAACTCCCCTGCTCTTCATCGATATAGTGCCATGGGATCTTGTGTGCACCTGAGAGAGCAGGTTGAACATCTCATCTTAAAGGCGGCACCTCCGACAGTGCAGCACCCCCATAGCACTGCACTGGAGTGTCAGCCTAGATTTTTGAGCTCAAGTCTCTGGAATGGGACTTGAACCCAGAACCTTCTGACTTAGAGGTGAGGGTGCCACAGATGTCCCATTATTTTTTTAGGGACCGATTATTTGTAATGCACTTTTTTTGGACAGACAGGCGGCAAGATCCGCCCCGCGTGCTGCACTCTTTTTGACAGACAGGCGTCTGTTCAGCCTCACCATGCGCGCGCCCACCCCGCCTGCCCATATTGCACTTCTGAAGCCCAGTCCTCTGTCAAGCTCCTCTCCCCACCAGCCCCCCCCCCCCCCCCGCCAAAGTGCCAGAAGCAGGACCTGAAGCTACGACTGGATGGGGGCGGGGGTGGGTGGGAGGAATAGAGAGACTGGTTTCGGGGAAGGGAAAAAGGAGAAGAGCGAGAGGTGGAGAGGAGAAAGCGCGCGAGCGAGAGGTGGAGGGGGGGAAAGAGAGAAGGGGGGGGAAGAGAGAGAGAGAGAGAGAGAGAGAGAGAGAGAGAGACTGACTGGTTGGGGGTGGGGGGGAAGAGAGAAAGAGAGAGAGAGAGAGAGAGAGAGGTGTTGAGAGAGAGAGAGAGAGAGAGAGAGACAGAGAGAGAGACTGGTTGGGGGTGGGGGGGGGGAAAGAGAGAAAAAGGAGAGAGAGAGAGAGAGAGAGAGAGAGAGAGAGAGAGAGAGAGAGAGAGGGGGGGGGGTTGGGGGGGAGAGAGAGACACACAGGCTGGTTTGGGGGGGGGGGGGAAGAGAAGAGAGAGAGAGACTGACTGGTTTTGGGGGGGGGGGGGAAGAAGAGAGAGAGAGAGAGAGAGAGAGTCTGGTTGGGGAGGGGGGGGGAAGAAGAGAGAGAGAGAGAGAGAGAGAGAGAGAGAGTCTGGTTGGGGAGGGTGGGGGGGAAGAGAGAGAGAGACAGGTTGGGAGAGAGAGAGAGAGAGAGAGAGAGAGAGAGAGAGAGAGAGAGAGAGAGAGAGGGGGGGGGGTTGGGGGGGAGAGAGAGACACACAGGCTGGTTTGGGGGGGGGGGGGAAGAGAAGAGAGAGAGAGACTGACTGGTTTTGGGGGGGGGGGGGAAGAAGAGAGAGAGAGAGAGAGAGAGAGTCTGGTTGGGGAGGGGGGGGGGAAGAAGAGAGAGAGAGAGAGAGAGAGAGAGAGAGTCTGGTTGGGGAGGGTGGGGGGGAAGAGAGAGAGAGACAGGTTGGGAGAGAGAGAGAGAGAGAGAGAGAGAGAGAGAGAGAGAGAGAGAGAGAGAGAGAGAAGGGAGGGAGGCTGGGGAGGGAGGGAGGCTGGGGGGGGAGGGGGGGGGGGGGAAGAGAGACACAGTGGGGGGGGGGTTGGATCAGAAGGGAGAGGGAACTGAGGAAAGACGGATCACGTTCTTCCAACACCCCACAAGGGACATTGTTGGAGTGGATGATATCCAGAAGTCACACACAGTCACTATTCACTTCATACCCAATAAACCTGCTAACAATTAACAATCCATACACAATGCTTCATCTATGGGGGGCGGGGAGGAGGATGCGCTTGGGTAAGGCAATTGGCTGGGGGAGGCATACAAGTGGACTGGGGTACGGCACTGTGGCTGGGGGATGCATACACTTGGACTGGATTGACCCTTGCTGTCTTCTGGGGAGCTCTATCCTGTGTCGCTTTAGGAAGTCAAAATGGATCGATTTGCAATTTGCAAAGTCAGTTAGACCTTGAGATGGGCGGATCCAGTGACACATTCTTGTGAAACTTCAGGGTGTGGCTTATCCTCCAAGAGGACCAATCAGAAATAAGGGGTGGAGCCTGTTGGCTATTTTTGCAGTACAAATAAACATGTTCTTATTTGTACATCCCAGATTTAGAGATTCTTTCTTTATCCATCATAGTTGGGACATGCCCCTTAAATCACCCCCGAGCCAGATATTTTTTGTTTTGCACTGGATTTGGACTATCCAGGTGGGTAAGCAGCATGAACGGTTTCTGGTACTACTGTGGCCTGGTGATAAGTTTCTGGGTGTGACAAGAATTAGAGCGAAATTGCACTGCTAAATATAGTTTTAATACCAGGTGTCGATTGCTCCTGATCTGTCATCAGCACTGATGGGTGCCAAAGAGTCCTTCGTGCCATAGTAAAAGCTGGTGAATCTTCAATGTAACTTGACTGGTCTGGCAACTATCAATTAGCAGTTGTCATCTTTCTTTGGGTATTTCCTCAATTTTATGCTAAATAGCATGGGACATATGTTGCAGTAGTTCATCGTGCATAGTTTGAGAACATGAGGCAAACAGCAGTTTTCTGTTTTAGTGTCAAGCCTTTTATGCATCAATCATACTGATCACTGATTGGGAGTGAGCCAATGCATTCTAGTGCTTCAGCCTCTGGCGAACGGCAAAATTGTTCACCACTTAATCTTTTTCGAGAGTGTGTCAGTCAGTGCCGGTATACATACGAATGACAACAACCTAGCCCAACATCTGCACTAAAATGCCAATGTTGTCCCTCAGTTTGTTAGTTTAAAAAAAACTATTTGGCCCTCCAAGAATGTGATTGTTTGAAGGTTGCTGCCTTTTGACCTGATAAACCATTGCTTGTAAATGGGTTTGTAAACTGGCTAACATCTTGAATTAGCTTTTAATTCATTTTTATTTTTACTCGCATGCGCACCAAGAAGGACAGCATTATTTTGTTCACATTTGTTTTTGTATTTCACCAACTGGTGCAGAGTGTTAAATTCCTAGGAAAATCCTGAAACTGAATACATAAGACTGGCTGGTTTTGGAAAACTAAAAACATTGCCAAGTTATCAGCAAGGATCATTTATGGCGAGACTGCAAGTTTTGTCCCACTTGCAAGAGAGACCACACAAAAAAGACACGCAACACAACTGTGTGAAACAAATAGGCTCAATGACTTAAGGTGGGACTTTAAAAGATGTGGCAGTATTTATCTGCAGTGTCATGATTTTTCTGTGCTGAATGAACACAAGGTTTCCCCACATCCAATCTGGCCTGGCATTGGTCCTATGGAGAATGCTTAAATGAAGCACCTTGTACCCTGAGCACCAGTGCAAATGTGGATGATCATTTCAAAAGTCATAGATATGGCAAGGTTCACCATCCCTGCTGGAAACTGCACAAATGTGGACAGTGAGCAAGAAACACAATGAGCCTCAGATCTTATACGCTCCATGGACAACAGAGGAAAGCTTTGGAAGGCTGCCCACCAAATGAAACAGCCATTTCAGAAAAGATAAACTGTTAAAATAGTTACTTGTCCAAATTGCACTTCCAGACAAGGGACTGAAGGTTGTGGGAGAACATTTTGGTTTGACCCATCCAAGAAAAGAGAACCACAGAACTACATTGCTAATCAGGAAGCTTACAAAATGTTAATAGGCACAGAAAAGTGGAAAATTGAGAAAGCTGCACATTTCTATATAATTAAAATTGAATACTAATGACCTGATCTTCTGTAACTCACTGTTAATTATTTAATTGCTCACCTCGGTTGTCACCAGAACCTTCACTCCTCCGAGCATCAAGGTTATTCTGAATGGCGCCGTCCTTCACTTGCTGTAGACGCCTGATAAGTTCCTCTTCTGTAATTTCCCCTTCAAAATACAATTAGGATAGACACCATGAACACTGCCATTAATTATAACAAATATTATGATCAGCTTGTGACACAGGAAGAGAAGTGTCATTTAATAGAGCATTTTGATGAAATTTTGAATGTCAATTTTCTCTTGAAGGTGCTGGCTCTTTTGCTAGAGTACAATTCTACTGGAACCAACAACACCCGCCGCTCCCACCCCACCCCCCTACCAGTACTTCTGCTAACTAATACTTCATGTGAATCTAATCATTATTGGGTTATTCAACTATGGAAGGTACCACAGCCAATCTCAACATCCACAAATACACACACACTTTTACCAACACCACCAGGACAGCAAGTAGGAAGGGTGATCCTCACGGATTTCCTCTCTCCAGCCAAGTGAACTGGGGTCAATTGCAGCACTCCAACTACTTCCACTTCCAAAGCTCAGATCAGCTAATTTGGTACAGAACAGGAATCAAAGCCAGCACCCTATGACCTCCATAGTTTCATGCTACACCAGGTACTGACTTTAATCACTAGTCCTTTGAGACAGATATACATAATTTTAAAACAAATTCTAATCACATTTTAAAGGTGGGGGGGGGGGGTACTTTTACCATAACATTTGAATTATTATAATCTGCTGGAAAACATGTACTGTTATACATCTTTGAAAAGATCCACTGTTGATTCTAAGTAAGTTCTGAGATCACATCACAAAGATGCAAGACTGTCATACAGGCCAGTAAAATCCTACATTTGTTCCTTAGTCTCAGCTAATGTACCAACCAAGCTTATGGTCGACAGGGCAGTAGTGATACCCGCCCTCCGATATGGCTAAGAGACATGAACCATATACAATAGACATCTCAAAGCGCTGGAGAAATACCAACGCTATCTCCGCATGATTCTGCAAATCCACTGGGAGGATAGACGCAACAACGTCAAGTGTCCTTGCTCAGGCCAACATCCCCAGCATCGAAGCACTGACCACACTCGACCAGCTCCGTTGGGTGGGCCACATCATCCGCATGCCCGACACGAGACTCCCAAAGTAAGAGCTCTACTTGGAACTCCTTCACAGCGAACGAGCCCCAGGTGGGCAGAGGGAACGTTTCAAAGACACCCTCAAAGCCTCATTGATAAAGTGCAACATCCCCACCGGCACCTAGGAATCCCTGGCCCACGACCGCCCAAAGTAGAGGAAGAGCATCCGGGAAGGTGTTGAGCACCTTGAGTCTCGTCGCCGAGAGCATGCAGAAATCAAGCGCAAATAGCGGAAAGAGCATGCGGCAAACCAGACTCCCCACCCACCCCTTCCTTCAACTACTGTCTGTCCCACCTGTGACAGAGACTATTAGACTGTACAGCCACCTAAGAACTCATGCTAAGAGTCGAAGCAAGTCTTCCTCGATTTCAAGGGACTGCCTATGATGATGATGCTGGCTCTATTTTCACAGGATCACCACTGAAAGTATGGCCTGATGGGAAGCAAGGCTCTTCATGAGCCAATTGTTGATATTATTCATGGTTTATGGCTTGTTAAATCAGCTTATTTGCCTCTTTTCTAATCCGAGTTGCTAATGTGCATGCTACCCACAATGATGTTCTCCAAACACACTAAACATAGAAAATAGGTGCAGGAGTAGGCCATTCAGCCCTTCGAGCCTGCAACACCATTCAATAAGATCATAGCTGATCATTCACCTCAGTACCCCATTCCTGCTTTCTCGCCATACCCCTTGATCCCCCCCTAGTAGTAAGGACTACATCTAACTCCTTTTTGAATATATTTAGTGAATTGGCCTCAACAACTTTCTGTGGTAGAGAATTCCACAGGTTCACCACTCTCTGGGTGAAGAAGTTTCTCCTCATCTCGGTCCTAAATGGCTTACCCCTTATCCTTAGACTGTGACCCCTAGTTCTGGACTTCCCAAACATTGGGAACATTCTTCCTGCATCTAACCTGTCTAAACCCATCAGAATTTTAAACGTTTCTATGAGATCCCCTCTCATTCTTCTGAACTCCAGTGAATACAAGCCCAGTTGATCCAATCTTTCTTGATATGTCAGTCCCGCCATCCGGGGAATCAGTCTGGTGAACCTTCGCTGCGCTCCCTCAATAGCAAGAATGTCCTTCCTCAAGTTAGGAGACCAAAACTGTACACAATACTCCAGGTGTGGCTTCACCAAGGCCCTGTACAACTGTAGTAACACCTCCCTGCCCCTGTACTCAAATCCCCTTGCTATGAAGGCCAACATGCCATTTGCTTTCTTAACCGCCTGCTGTACCTGCGTGCCAACCTTCAATGACTGATGTACCATGACACCCAGGTCTCGTTGCACCTTCCCTTTTCCTAATCTGTCACCATTCAGATAATAGTCTGTCTCTCTGTTTTTACCACCAAAGTGGATAACCTCACATTTATCCACATTATACTTCATCTGCCATGCATTTGTCCACTCACCTAACCTATCCAAGTCACTCAGCAGCCTCATAGCATCCTCCTCGTAGCTCACACTGTCATCCACAAATTTGGAGATACTACATTTAATCTCCTCGTCTAAATCATTAATGTACAATGTAAACAGCTGGGGCCCCAGCACAGAACCTTGCGGTACCCAACTAGTCACTGCCTGCCATTCTGAAAAGTACCCATTTACTCCTACTCTTTGCTTCCTGTCTGCCAACCAGTTCTCAATCCATGTCAGCACACTACCCCCAATCCCATGTGCTTTAACTTTGCACATTAATCTCGTGTGGGACCTTGTCAAACGCCTTCTGAAAGTCCAAATAACACATCAACTGGTTTCCCCCTTGTCCACTCTACTGGAAAGATCCTCAAAAAATTCCAGAAGATTTGTCAAGCATGATTTTCCTTTCACAAATCCATGTTGACTTGGACCCATCATGTCACCTCTTTCCAAATACGCTGCTATGACATCCTTAAAAATTGATTCCATCATTTTACCCACTACCGATGTCAGGCTGACCGGTCTATAATTACCCGTTTTCTCTCTGCCTTCTTTTTTAAAAAGTGGGGTTACATTGGCTACCCTCCACTCCATAGTAACTGATCCAGAGTCTATGGAATGTTGGAAAATGACGGTCAATGCATCCACTATTTCCAAGGCCACCTCCTTAAGTACTCTGGGATGCAGTCCATCAGGCCCTGGGGATTTATCGGCCTTCAATCCCATCAATTTACCCAACACAATTTCCCGACTAAAAAGGATTTCTCTCAGTTCCTCCTCCTTACTAGACCCTTTGACCCTTTTTATATCCGGAAGATTGTTTGTGTCCTCCTTAGTGAATACCGAACCAAAGTACTTGTTCAATTGGTCTGCCATTTCTTTGTTCCCAGTTATGACTTCCCTGATTCTGACTGCAGGGGACCTACGTTTGTCTTTACTAACCTTTTTCTCTGTACATATCTATAGAAGCTTTTGCAGTCCACCTTAAATGTTCCCTGCAAGCTTGTGAAACACCAACCCGGTATGAGTCATTCGGGGGAAAAGTGCTTTTCAGCAAGTATATTCTAGGATTTTTAAAAACTAAATTTATATAGAATGTAATTCTGGCTTCCCATATGGAGCTGGTGTTGATTCATGGACTGACTTCCTTGCACTCATTTCCTCTGGGCAAACTGTTACTTTTCCTAGAAGCTGCTTAAATGTTAGAATAACATTGTGTGCTGTCACACAGAGCTATAAGGACATTGATTCACATACTCTCATCATCATCGGCAGTCCCTCGGAATCGTGGAAGACTTGCTTCCACTCCCAAAGTGAATTCTTTGATGGCGGAACAGTCCGATACGAGAGCCACAGACCCTGTTACAGGTGGGACAGATATTCGTCAGGGGAAGGGGTGGGTGGGGCTGGTTTGCCGCGCGCTCCTTCCGCTGCCTGCGCTTGACCTCTTCACGCTCTTTGCTCACGCTCAACGCCCTCCCGGATGCACTTTCTCCACCTCGGGTGGTCTTCAGCCAGGGTCTCCCAGGTATCAGTGGTGATGTTGCACTGTACCAGGGAGGCTTTGAGGGTGTCCTTGTAATGCTTCCGCTGCCCACCTTTGGCTCGTTTACCGTGAAGGAGCTCCGCATAAAGCACTTGTTTAGGGAGTCTTGTATCTGGCATGCAAATTATTTGGCCTGCCCAGCGAAGCTGATCGAGTGTGGTCAGTGCTTCAATACTGGGGATGTTAGCCCCATTGTTAGCTATATTGCAAGTAACTAGCACCAGATGTCCCATCAGGAAAAGACACAGAATGGAGATGGTCATTTCACATTTTCCAGCTTGAGAGCGATAGACATAGGCCTGGAAACGGCAGTTAACTGCTACACTCAACACCCCCACCCCACCCCACCCCGCTCCCTCTCACTTTTTATAGAAAGTCTGCATGCAAACACTGGAGGCGGTTCATTACAACAAAAAATTAATTTATGCATAAAATGATTTAAAAAATATGTTTTACATCAGAAAGTTTGCAATAAAGCTTTGAAATGGTATAGTCAGGTATTCAAACACAGTCCAGATAATCAGGACACTGCCAATTGAAAAAAGAACAACCCTTGATGTTATGACGAACTATAGATTTTGCAATTGTAGTTTCCCCCGTCACATGAACATAAATTGAACATTACAACAGACTAGACAGGAGGAGGAAAGTACAAGAACATTTCAAACACTAGAAACTTTGGTGATGATTACTGTATTCCAAAGAACTGAATGAATTTTGTTCTCAAAAGATGTAGGAGTGAAAATTATTTTTCCACTCACCATCAGCACCAAGCACATGACAGGTCACACACAAACAGAAGAGAATGTGAGAGAGAAAGTTTTGCATGACATGATACTTCCTTGTGCATCCAGCAAATGCCACTTCAACCGTTTACACCTGGATGTCATATTAAAATGACAGTTTACATGCATACTTACCATACATATTTACCTTTGAATCCTCTCACTCCTGTTTTACATCTCCAAAGTAGTCGTACTTTGCTCCACATGCCGCCCACATGACCTTGTTTATTTTTTGCCTTATTCTGATCACCGCCCACTCTCTAATGTTGGCCCGTGGTCCTGGCCAAATCCCTCACTCGACCTGAAAGTTGAACTGCGCTCTGGTCTGTCTGATCACCCTTTTGACCTGTGACCCAAAAGCTACCCTGTGGAGGAAAGCAGAAGAGGACAGAGACAGAGGGAAGCAAGAGAAACAAAAACATAAGCAGAGATAGAGAGAAGCAGAATGGCACATATATAGAAAAGCAAAAGGTGAGGGGTGGGGGAAAGTAAGCATTAGGGAACACACACACACACACACACACACACACACACACACACGTAAAACAAACAGAGCGTCTGTTCAAATTCACGAGGAGATAAGAGAAAGAAAATATCGAATCTTAAAAAGTCTAGCATACTTTATTTGTCGCACTTGCTTCACATCATAATCAATTTTCTTTCTAAATCTTTTTTGCGCGCATGGTACCTTTAAATTTGCTGCGCGACCAGTAGTTTAAATGTGAACATCCTGTGAGTGGCCGTCCCCATTGCTGCGTGGCTGTGCACGCACATAGCTTAGAGGGAACATTGATCACAACATGTCTCTTCAATCTCAACAGTATCTGGTTCATTTTCAAAATCATTTGAAGAAAAGCTAGAAGCCAAATTTCAAAAGCTTTATTCAGACTTTGTGATATGTTTGTTGGTATGGATTACACACTTGTCATAGTTTTGTGTGTGATTTCTAAGTATTCTATTAATTTCAGAAAGTGTACCAAGTATGCAGAGAGCATGAGAGAGAGTGCGAGAACATGCACATCTTCTCCAACCTTTCTTTATCATATTGTAGCACTTTATTTCAAAATGAGAAATTGAATTTTGAAAGCTTTTCAAGTAACTAGGAAGGCTGGTTACCCTTAACTGCGTTTTGTTGATAGCTAGAAACATTCTAATGTATGACAGCTGCAAGACATTAAAAAGTAATTCCCGGGATCAATTACCAAAACAGTGATTTCAATATTTGCAAAGATCACTTGGAAACATACAAACCAGTGCTGGCAGACCTAGAAGCAACCTTCCCTCTTCACTTGACAAACACCAGAAATCTTACACTGTGCCAAACCCTAATCCCATTCACTAATTCAGCCAAAATTAAGGCAGATCAAACCCCGCAACCCTCCCATTTCCTACTAAACCCCACCAATCCCACTGTCATACTGTCAAACCACACAACCGATACTCTAATTTTGCTGGATCCCAGAACCATTCCCAGTGCTACCAAATCCTAGGACTAATCCCCAGTGCAAATAAACCCCATACAGTCCCCAGGACTGTTAAATACAAGATACCTACATCCAGCTTGTAGACCTTTGCTGGGTATCCTCCGCTTTAGAAGTAGTATTTTACAATTAAGTACATGAAAGAATACAGTTTATTTACATAAAATAAATACTATGTCATGAAAATGAAATTTGAGTTTAAATATATGACCACACATACTTGCACACACTTTGCACATCATACTGCTATATGTAAATCAATGTCTCACTTACACCCAATGGGCTCAAAAACAGCAACTAATCAGAACTGAACAAGGTAGGGAACATAAACATGGAAACCAAAACGTTCAATGGAAAATTAAGGTCGGATGAAAATCAAATAGTTAGCGGTCAGCAACCAATTAAAGAAATAAGTAAACAAAACAAAACCAATCCAAATTATTTTTGCAAATAATTTTGACCATCATTTCACTTCCTGAATAAGTAAAAAAAAAAAAAAATTGGGAATAGGGATATGACTTGCAACACAAAACATACAATAATAGCAACATTTACACGGGACGACAACGATGAAGCTCTGTGCATTTGAAACGTCAGTGTTTGTCAGAGTCCTGTGGCCTCCTGGAAATCCTAAGACTCGAGTTTACGGGACTTTCCACAGCCATCGTCAGCTGAATAAAGGCGTTAAACTATGTGACAAATTAAAAGTAGCAGAATTCAATGTCAATTTGTGCAAGCACTGTGCCAACAACTCCCAGAAATTGGGTTTAATTATTGACAGCAAGATTTACAGAGCTCGTCAAGACTTGCTGGGCCCAAGTTTCGAGCCGCGCCTAGAACGGCGCAGTCCCGACCTGGACGCCAGTTTTTCGCGCCACAAAGTGCGCCTAAAAAAACCCTCCAGATTCTCCACCTCCCTGCAGGTTCTCTGGCCCTCGGCGCAGCGCAGCAGGAGCTGTAGGGGGCGGAGCCAGGTCCCTGCGCTGAAAACAGTGCCGGGACCTCTGCACAAAACTGTGTGGGAGGGGCCGAAGCACGCAGCCCCTAGCCCTGGCCAAATGGCCTCACTGGGGCTTCGTGAATAAGGCTCCTCCCACGGCCAGCTCCTGCTTCCTCCCGACCCGACCCGACCCGACTCCCGCTTCCGGACCCGACACCCCCCGCCCCCCCCCCCCGGACCGGACATCCACTCCCCCCAGCCCCCGGACCAGACCGGACCCGACACCCGCTCCCCCCACCTCCGGACTGGATCCGACCTGACCTCCCTCCCCCCGACCTGACCTCCCTCTCCCAACCCAAACCGAACCGACCTCCCTCCCTCCCTCCCACCACTCCCCCGACCCGACCCCACCTACCTGTAAATTTGGTGCTGGGGACGGGCCCTGCCCGAAGTCTCGGGCCCGGCCCGTTCAGCCTCCCCCACCGCCCGCCCCCCCCCCCCCCCTCTCCCCCATCCCTCCCCCAATCTCCTTTCTCCCCCAATCTCCTTTCTCCCCCATCCCTCCCCCTCTACCCCCCCCCACATCCCTCCCCCTCTACCCCCCCCACATCCCTCCCCCTCTACCCCCCCCACATCCCTCCCCCTCTAACCCCCCCCACATCCCTCCCCCTCTAACCCCCCCCACATCCCTCCCCCTCTAACCCCCCCCACATCCCTCCCCCCCACATCCCTCCCCCTCTACCCCCCCCACCTCCCCCCTCTACCCCCCCCCCACATCCCTCCCCCCACATCCCTCCCCCTCTACCCCCCCCACATCCCCCTCTACCCCCCTCCACCCCCCTCCATCAGAAACACAGACACTGACAGAGAATGAGAGACACAGACAGAGAGATAGAGACAGTGACAGACACACTGAGGGGGGCATCCCAGCACGCTATCATTTATTATTGATGATGGCTCTTTATTTGTAAAACTGAAGTGTTTAATGTTTGTAAACTTCCCTTTAAACACCACCCCCCCCACCATTCCCTACGCCTGATTTGTAACCTACGCCTGATTTTCTAAAGTGTAGACAAGGTTTTTTCGAGCGTACAAAAATCTTCACTTACTCCATTCCAAGTTAGTTTGGAGTAAGTTTTCACTGACGAAACTTTGAAAACAGGCGTAAGTGGCCAGACACGCCCCCTTTTGAAAAAAAATTCTGTTCCAAAGTGAAACTGTTCTAACTGACTAGAACTGGAGCAAACTAAATGACGAGATTTCCGATTTATAAGATACTCCGTTCTACACCAGTTGCTCCTAAAAATCAGGAGCAAATCATGTGGAAACTTGGGGCCGCGATTTCTAAGCATCCCCTCTGCCCCATCCGACAATGGGAATGTACTGAACATAGCCCCGAAATCCCCAAGCCATCCAAGTAACTGTTTGTTTTCATGTAAAAACACAATGTGATGGTAACATTACCAGAAAGCTATGCAAATTATTATAATCACGAGATTGTTAATTGAGCAAATACAGCACAATGCTGTGTGCTCAGTGAAACTAAGCACTTAAAAATGACCATTATTCAATTTGGGTGTTTTGTAATGTATTTTAGTGGTTAGATCATCTATATTTTGCACAGAAGAAACTATGTATATTAGTTTGATTTCATCAGTTCCATATTTATTGTTCCTCACTCTAAAACCCCATATCTTAAACAGATAGTACAGCCGTGCCTATTTGGTAGCCTAGGTAACGACCTTTGTTGATTTGAAATTTTAGCTGGCAACGATGGCCTGCCCTCAACCAAACTATATTTGTGGCTGAATTAAAAGAGTTGCTTTAACCGCATCCAACTAATTCACTAAGCCTAATTCTGAGAGTGATGAGCCTGCGTACTAAATAAAATGGAACAGCAGAGGCATAGAAGGGCAAATGTGCAGGTTTTGGGAGTGAAGAGCCTTCTCTCTCTCTCGATTTATTTGTGCAACTGTAGTATGTCAAGTGAACATTTCTTTATATCTACCTATCTGCAGCACACAAGAAAAACACTAATTTCCAGAACCAATTAAAAAACCTCTCCAGCAGTCATGTACACCCTTTGTTCATCCAGTACTATTTTCCTGGCAATCTCAGACTTGTCATGAGCAATGCCAAGGGAGATCTGCTATTTCACGCTTAAAAATGTGTTCAAACAATACTTGGAGTGGTGGGGTGACAAAATTAAATGCAAAGTCCCAGCTCTTAAAAATTAAATATTCTACAATTCTACTTCCAATTAAACTAGGAAACAACCCATCCCCACCCCCCCGCTCAGCTACACACTTCTCATTGAATTCTCATAAGCTGGTTCAGAGCTTTGACAACTCGTACAGTACTCTAAACTGGAATCTGTTCTAGGAAAACACCTACAATTGCGCTAAGGAACACACACACAAATATACATCAAAGTTTGCTGTTCTCAATACCTGTTAACTACAAGTAAAAGCATTGGACAAAGAAGTCGAGTGACGTTAACTGCAGTAACATGAACTTGGCCACTCCTTAATGTAAGACAACATCCACTTATTGGGGGAAATCAACCTCCATTGTGTGTTCCAAGAAAAACTAATTAGTCTATCCTACCTGGGCTCCATTGTACAGCATAAAATTTGCAGAGACGGCGATTGGTGTTTTCATATCTGCATCATATTTTCTCTCACAGAAAACAAGCAAGGATATTCATTTTATTAGGTTGCCCACCTGGTGTACCAAACAGGTTATTATCCCTCATCAGCCTGTATTCCTCTTCACTCAGGTTATTGACAAAATGATAGAAGGCTTCCTCTCGGTCCAGGCGATCCGACTGACGCCTGCGCTGATCTTCATTAGAAGACTGAGTGTCAGCCTGCTCATTTCCTCCACCATCTTCATTAGCAGCATTTTCCATAATGAGATAAAATAGATTTTACCTAGAGAAAATGGTGTTGAAACAGGGTTTTAATGTATATATTTTAATTTTATACATTGTGAGCCCAGTGCCATCAATTTTACATTTTCCCTTCAGTACTCCATTTTCCTAGTAACTTTCAAAATATAAAAATGTTAATCTCTATCAAGTATTGACAATGCAGTTATTACGCCAGCCTTAGCTTAGTGGCAGCATTCTCATCTCTCGACTCAAGAGTCCTACTCCAGAGACTTGAGCATATAATCTAGGATGGTAATTCAGTCCAATACTGCACTGTTGGAGGTGCCATTTTTCTATTGAGACATTAAACGGAGGTCCCGTCTACCCTCTCAAGTGGATGAAAAAGATCACACGGCACTATTCAAAGAGCAGGGGAGTTCTCCTTGTGGTTTAGCCAACATTTAATCCTCAACCAACATATCTGATTATATATCTCATTGCTGTTTGTGGGATCTTCTTATCCAAACTGACTACTGCATTGCTCTACGATACAACAGTGATGACACTTCAAAATTACTTAATTGGCATTGAAGCACTTTGGGACGTTGAGGTCATGAAAGGCACTATAAAATGCAAGTTTCTTCATTTTCTGAAATTTGAATATTAGAAGTTAGGAGCATTGTTGAAATGTTTAGATTATTTGATTTCATGCATAGGTAGTGAAATCTATTTCTGAAATTTCCGAATTGGTATGCAGATTATAAAATCTTATTCTATTAAGCAACTTTGGCATGTGACTAGTGAATGTTGGAAACAGAGTACCTGAACTGACTCTTAAGCAAAGCAGAGCGAGACTCCCTCCTCCAGGGAACGTAAAAAAAAAGGAGCAGGAGTAGGCCATATGGCCCCTCGAGCCTGCTCCACCATTTGATACGATCATGGCTGATCCGATCATGGACTCAGGTCACTTCCCCGCCCGCTCTCCATAACCCCTTATTGCCTCATCATTTAAGAAAATGTTTATTTCTATCTTAAATTTATTCAAACAGCTTCCACAGCTCTGAGGCAGCGAATTCCACAGGTCCACAACCCTCAGAAGAAATTTTTCCTCATCTCAGTTTTAAATGGGCTGCCCCTTATTCTAAGATTATGCCCTCTAGTTCTAGTCACCCCCATCAGTGGAAACATCCTCTCTGCATCCACCCAGTCAAGCCCCCTCATAATCTTATAGGTTTTGATAAGGTCACACCTCATTCTTCTGAATTCCAATGAGTAGAGGCCCAGCCTACTCAACCTATCATTAAGTCAACCCCCTCATGACTGAAATCAACTTTATGAACTTTCTTTGAACTGCCTCCAAAGCAAGTACATCCTTTCATAATTATGGAAACCAAAACTGCACGCAGTATTCCAGGTGTGGCCTCACCAATACCCTGCACAACTATAGCAAAACTTGCCTGCTTTTATACTCCATCCCCTTTACAATAAAGGCTAAGATTCCATTGGCCTTCCTGATCACCTGCATACTAACCTTTTGTGTTTCATGCACAAGTACCCCCAGGTCCCACTGTACTGCAGCACTTTGCAATCTTTCTCCATTTAAATAATAACTTGCTCTTTGATTTTTTTTCTACCAAAGTGCATGACCTCACACTTTCCAACATTATACTCCATCTGCCAAATTTTTGCCCACTCACTTAGCCTGTCTATGTCCTTTTGCAGATTGTGTGTGTCCTCCTCACACATTGCTTTTCCTCCTATCTTTGTATCGTCAGCAAACTTGGCTACGTTACACTCAGTCCCTTCCTCCAGGTCGTTAATTTAGATTGTAAATAGTTGGGGTCCTAGCACCGATCCCTGCGGCACTTGTTACTGATTGCCAACCCGAGAATGAACCATTTATCCCTACTCTCTGTTTTCTGTTCGTTAGCCAATCCTCTTACTCCACTTCACTTCACTTTGGTGTCAAGACTGGGCCCTGCCAGTGGATTCAGGCTGTAGTTGCATGACATCGGTGATATCATGTCAGTCTTGACACCAATGTGAAGTGAAGTGGAGTAAGAGGATTGGCTAACGAACAGAAAACAGAGAGTAGGGATAAATGGTTCATTCTCGGGTTGGCAATCAGTAACAAGTGCCGCAGGGATCGGTGCTAGGACCCCAACTATTTACAATCTAAATTAACGACCTGGAGGAAGGGACTGAGTGTAACGTAGCCAAGTTTGCTGACGATACAAAGATAGGAGGAAAAGCAATGTGTGAGGAGGACACACACAATCTGCAAAAGGACATAGACAGGCTAAGTGAGTGGGCAAAAATTTGGCAGATGGAGTATAATGTTGGAAAATGTGAGGTCATGCAATTTGGTAGAAAAAAAATCAAAGAGCAAAGAGCAAAACCACTTCACAGAACAGTACAGTTGTTGCGTGAATACACCCAAAACGTCACATCTCAATCAATCAAATCCCTTCTATTCTGGGGCATCCTATACCACTTCTACTACCTGGCTTCATGTAACACCTTTAACATAGAAAATATCCTGAGTTACTTAACAGAGGCACAAGCAAAAGGAGGAGCTATTAGGAGGGGTGGAAAAAAAGCTTAGTCAAGGAGGGTCTTAAAAGGATTAGAGTGAGGCGAGAGGTTTAGGGAGGAAAATCCAAACAGTGGGGTCTAGGCAGCTAAAGGCATGGTGTAGTGAAGGAAGGGTAGAAGGCATGAGAAGCTAGAGTTACAGGTACAAAGAGTTTGTCGAGTTGTGGGCTGGGCTGGGGGGGGGGGGCTAGTGTTGGAACACTGGAGAAGGTAGTCACAAGGAGGGAGTGACACTATGATCTTATTGAATGGCAGAGCAGGCTTGAGGGGCAGTATGGTCTACTCCTGCTCCTATTTCTTATGTTCTTATGGATGGCGAGCAAGGCCAGTGTCAAAGTTGCTAGATTGGAGAGAATGAACCACGCTATTACTTATTCCTAACTTTCCTTGCAACTCAGGTGAAATAGGTATTTGCTTCTGCATAATCTGCAACCTGCTTTTCAATTATGCAGAATCTGGGAGAGAATTAGATTAATATACACCTGTACAATTGCTAGTAAAGGATCCCAATTCAAGGTTTGTCACTGCAATCGCCTTCCCAAAAGGTTTGGTTTCAACATTCAATAAAATTACACCGAACATGTTTTTAAAAAAAAGTCTTGTCGCAGTTCAAAGACATCACATCTAAACGTCTGGATTCAGAGGTGTCACACCCCAACTGCAAAGCAAAACAAAATGGCTGGCGCAAGTAATCACTTAGCTGCAACAAAATATCTGTGATTAAATGTGGATCAGATTCCAGACTTTGATAAATTTATTCTGCAGTTATCATTTGGGATATATTTCTGACTTGTGGGCAAGGCATGGTACTGGTACAGCAACCCAGATGTCTGAGCACTCAAATCCCACCATAAGAAATAGGAGTACCACATACGACCTGTTGAGCCTGCTCTGCCATTCAATATCATGGGTGAAATTCAGCACCAACTCCACTTGCCCTCCCCATCCTCATATCCCTTGATTCTCCGAGTGCCCAAAAGTCTAGTGATCTCAGTCCTGAGATCTGAGCAGCCACAGCCCTATGGGATAGAGAATTCCAAACATTTCATGGAATAGTGAAATTGACCATGAGAAGCTGCCAAATTGTCAAGGACCCAACCAGTTCAATAATGCTGTTTAGGAAAGATAAACTGCTAACCCTACCCAGTCTGGCCTACACATAATTAGTAATCCAGGGGCCTGGACTAACAATCTGAAGATGAGTTCAAATTGCACCACGGTACGGTAGCTGGGGAATTTAAATTCAGTTAATTAAATAAATCTGGAATACAAAGCTTGTACAGGTTGAACCTCCCTTATCCGGCACCCTCGGGACCTGGCCTGTGCCGAATAAGGGATTTTGCCGGATAAAGGGAGGTCAGCCGGGGGGGGGGGGGGGGAGGGAGGAGGAGAGGCGGTCAGAGGTCCCCGGAGGGGGGGGGTGGGGGAGAATGTCAGACCCGAAGTGTCGGCGAGCCCTCGGCAAGGGGCGGGGCCCAAAGTTGGGGTGGAGGTTGGTCGTGTTCTGCACATGTGCCCCTGGCCACCAGAATCATGCCGGACAAGAGGTGCTAAGGGAGGTCCAACCTGTAATCAACAATGGTGACTATGAAACTACCAGATTGTCATAAAAACCCATCTGGTTCACTAATGTCTTTTAGGGAAGGAAATCTGCTGTCCTTACTCGGTCTGGCCTGTCTGTGACTCCAGACCCACAGCAATGTGGTTGACTCCTAACTGCCCTCTGAAATGGCCTAGCAAGTCACTCGGTTATACAAGGCAGCTCACCACCATTTTCTCAAGGGCAATTAGGGATGGGCAACAAATGCTGGCCTTGCCGGCGATGCACACATCCCCTGAATGAATAAAACAAAATAACTCGAATTAGCCACTCAGATGTAGAAATAGGCAGGAATTGTGGGCTTGTTAGTCACAAGGAAAGGGATGGAACCTTTCCTTTCAAAGTATAAGGATATTACCTGGAAAATGTTTTTTCAAAAACCTCATAGCAGGTGCTTGCAACTTAATTCATCCTTCGCCATGGAGACCTGCTATTTCAAATTTATCCGCTCCACAGGGACATATTCAGCTCACACCAACATCAACAAGCATCTCTGTGGAGAATTCCACAGCTTGGATTCCTTGCTGGCTTTGTTTGCCAAATCAAGAGACATCCGAGTCAAGAAAACCAAGTCCACAGCTAGCAAGAAAATATTCCACATATCCCTTCCTCCTCCGTTAAGATTTTGGAAAGTATTAAATTCACAGTACTTTGTAGGTCAACAGCGTTGAGGAATTAGTGAATAGTTGCACCTTTAGTGCACAACATCTGCGGCATCAAGGGCGCAGTTTCCATTTTTATTGCATCCAACATTGATTACTCTCATTTCAGAGGCAAAGTAAATGATTCACTATTTCGTCCTCGCAAGAAATCTCAGCAGCCTCAGAAGAGAATGTCCTCATGAAGTGTAAAATTTCCATTACTCCCTCCAGTTATTTGTATGGTATCCAGGAATTGCCAATAGGTGCCCATTTAAAGGCAGGTGTGTGTGAACTCGTGCCTGCACGAAATTTGGCAGAGACTTCTCAAATACATTTCAGTGTCTTACAGATGATTGAATGCAAATCCTGTCTAACGGTATCACATCTATACCTTTCAATATACTGTCTTATAAAGTTGCTTAATGAAGATTGAAATCATACAGAAAACACCTTCACTGTTATAATAAAATTGCTTAATTAAACTACTTGATAATTCAATTTTTTTCAAGTAGAAAACCACTTTGAATTAAGAGGTGCACCCTGAATGAAATAAACAAACATAAAAATGGATAATGTTTATGTGTATAAAAATACATCTCAAACAGCAACAGAAACCTGTGTAAAGTCATCTCACCCATCAGGAAGTACAATACACAATCTAGACTACGCATTAAAACCACATTTTATTTTTGTGAAATCTCCAGAGTGAAAAATATACTGAAGAAACAGAAACCAAATAAACTGATTTGGGCTTTAAGCACTTGGGAGAACAGATCACTCCACATGTGCAATTTTTGTCCCAGGTCAATTATCCCAGCCTCATATTGCTCAACGATACAACTGAGATTCGGTCTTGCTCTCAATCACTTCATGCTCTTAGTGCTCCTTTCTGCTTTCTTCACTTTTTTTCAAAATGCTGATGCACATCCTGATTGCTACACATTATAAACATCTTGCTTTACATGTAAAATAGTCCTATCTCAGACTTCAACTCTTTCAATGAGCACCTTGACACCAGTGAGAGGGGAAGTATTAAGGGGCTTAGCAGCTTGAAAGATAAATCTCCAGGCCCAGATGAAATGTATCCCAGGGGTGTTAAGAAAAACAAGAGAGAGGAAATAGCAGAGGCTCTGACCATCATTTTCCAGTCCTCTCTGGCTACAGGTGTAGTGCCGGAAGACTGCTAATGTTGTATCTTTGTTTAAAAAGGGAGAAAGGGATAGACCGAGTAATTACAGGCCAGTTAGACTAACCCATGGTGGAAAAATTACTGGAAAAAAATCCTGAGGGACAGGATAAATCTTCATTTGGAAAGAGATGGATTAATCAAGGACAGTCAGCATGGATTTGTAAGGGAAGGTTGTGTCTGACTAATTTGACTGAATTTTTCAAGGAGGTAACTAGGAGGGTCAATAAGAGCAGTGCGTATGGTGTAGTGTATATGGATTTTAGCAATGGTTTAGATAAGGTCCCACATAGAAACAGAGAATAGGTGCAGCAGTAGGCCATTCGGCCCTTCGAGTCTGCACCACCATTCAATATGATCATGCAGCTTCAGAACCCCATTCCTCTTTCTCTCCATACCGCTTGATCCCTTTATCTGTAAGGGGCACATCTAACTCCCTTTTGAATATATCTAACAAACTGGCCTCAACAACTTTCTGTGGTAGAAAATTCCACAGGTTCACAATTCTCTGAGTGAAGAAGTTGCTCCTCATCTCAGTCCTAAATGGCTTACCCCTTATCCTTAGACTGTGACCCCTGGTTCTGGACTTCCCCAACATCGGGAACATTTTTCTTGCATCTAACCTGTCCAGTCCCGTCAGAATTTTATATGTTTCTATGAGATCCCCTCTCATCCTTCTAAACTCCAGTGAATATAAGCCTAGTTGATCCAGTCTTTCCTCATATGTCAGTCCTGCCATCCCGGGAATCAGTCTGGTGAACCTTCGCTGCACTCCCTCAATAGCAAGAACATCCTTCCTCAGATTAGACGACCAAAACTGAACACAATATTCCAGGTGAGGCCTCACTAAGGCCCTGTACAACTGCAGTAAGACCTCACTCCTCCTATACGCGAATCCCCTAGCTATGAAGGCCAACACACCATTTGCCTTCTTCACTGCCTGCTGTACCTGCATGCCAACTTTCAATGACTGATGTACCATGACATCCAGGTCTCATTGCACCGACCCTTTTCCTAATCTGCCGCCATTCAGATAATATTCTGCCTTTGTGTTTTTGCCACCAAAGTGGATAACCTCACATTTATCCACATTATACTGCATCTGCCACGCGTTTGCCCACTCACCTAACCTGTCCAAGTCCCCCTGCAGCCTTTTAGCATCCTCCTCACAGCTCTCACCGCCACCCAGCTTAGTCTCATCTGCAAACTTGGCGATATTGCACTCAATTCCCTCATCCAAATCATTAATGTATATTGTAAATAGCTGGGGTCCCAGCACCGAGCCCTGCGGCATCCCACTAGTCACTGCCTGCCATTCTGAAAAAGACCAGCTTATCCCGACTCTGCTTCTTGTCTGCCAACCAGTTTTCTAAGCACGTCAGTACATTACCCCCAATACCATACTTTAATTTTGCACACCAATCACTTGTGTGGGACCTTGTCAAAAGCCTTTTGAAAGTCCAAATACACCACATCCACTGGTGTCTCCCTTGTCCACTCTACTAGTTACATCCTCAAAAAATTCTAGAAGATTTGTCAAGCAGGATTTCCCCTTCATAAATCCATGCTGACTTGGATCGATCCCGTCACTGCTATTTCATCTTTAATAATTGATTTCAACATTTTCCCCACTACTGATGTCAGGCTAACCGTTTTCTCTCTCCCTCCTTTCTTAAAAAGTGGTGGTACATTAGCTACCCTCCAGTCCATAGGAACTGATCCAGAGTCGATAGACCGTTGGAAAATGATCACCAATGCATCCAGTATTTCTAGGGCCATTTCCTTAAGTACTCTGGGATGCAGACTATCAAGCCCCGGGGATTTATCTGCCTTCAATCCGATCAATTTCCCCAACACAATATCCCGCCGAATAAGGATTGCCTTCAGTTCCTCCTCCTCACTAGACCCTCGGTCCCCTAGTATTTCCGGAAGGTTATTTGTGTCTTCCTTCGTGAAGACAGAACCAAAGTATGTGTTTAACTGGTCCGCCATTTCTGTTCCCCATTATAAATTCACCTGAATCTGACTGCAAGGGACCTATGTTTGTTTTCGCTAATCTTTTTCTCTTCACATATCTATAGAAGCTTTTGCAGTCAGTTTTTATGTTCCCAGCAAGCTTCCTCTCATACTCTATTTTCCCCCCTCGTAATTAAACCCTTTGTCCTCCTCTGCTGTATTATAAAATTCTCCCAGTCCTCAGGTTTGATGCTTTTTCTGGCCAATTTATATGCGTCTTCCTTGGATTTAACACTATCCTTAATTTCCCTTGTTAGCCACGGTTGAGCCACCTTCCCAGTTTTATTTTTACTCCAGACAGAGATGTACAATTGTTGAAGTTCATCCATGTGATCTTTAAATGTTTGCCACTGCCTATCCACCGTCAACCCTTTAAGTATCACTCGCCAGTCTATTCTCGCCAATTCACGTCTCATACCATCGAAGTTACCTTTCCTTAAGTTCAGGACCCTAGTCTCTGAATTAACTGTGTCACTCTCCTTTACCTGCAGTGTGACCAACTCACTAAACATGCTATTCACGACATCCTCAGCATCGCAGATGCTCCACAGTGAATCCATCCGTTGCGCCAGTGCCACAATGCAGTCTGTCAGGAGCTGATGCGAGATACACTTCTTGCACATGTAGTTGTCAGGGACACTGGAAGCATCCCTGACTTCCCACATAACACAGGAGTATGACACGGGTCTGGGCTCTCCTGCCTTGACTTAACCCTTAAATTAACCTAATTGGTAACAACGCCAAAGGTTTCTTACTGATAAGAAAAGAAAAAAGAAAAAGGATTAAATACTCATCAATCCACCAGCCCATCACTTTCTCGCTTGGCTGCGACGTCACACTTCGATTTCTTTTTGCTTCTTTGTTTACCTTCTGCCCCTGCACCAGCTGGCTTCTCCGACTGCTGGGCCCCCTTTTATGGGCCTCGCTGCTCCCCAGAGTGCTGGGCCCCCTTTTATGGGCCTCACTGCTTCCCCCGACTGCTGGGCCCCCTTTTATGGGCCTCGCTGCTCCCAACCTGCTCTGCTGCGACCTCCGCTGCTTCTCAGATTGCTGGGCCCCCTTCCGTGGGCTTCGCTGCTCCCGACCTGCTCCTCTGCGACCTCTGCAGGCTGGTCACGAAAGTAAAAGCCCATGGGATCCAGGGCAAAGTGGCAAGTTGGATCCAAAATTGGCTCAGAGGCAGGGAGCAAAGGGTAATGGTTAATGGGTGTTTTTGTGACTGGAAGGCTGTATCCAGTGGGGCTCCGCAGGGCTCAGTGCTGGGTCCCTTACTTTTTGTGGTATATATCAATGATCTAGATTTGAATATAGGGGACATGATTAAGAAGTTTGCAGATGACACTAAAATAGGCTGTGTGGTTGATAATGAAGAAAGCAGCTGCCGATTGCAGGAATAGATCAATGTACTGGTCAGATGGGCGGAACAGTGGAAAATGGAATTCAATCCAGATAAGTGAGGTAATGCATTTGGGGAGGTCGAACAAGGCAAGGGAATACACATTAAATGGTACGACACTGAAAAGTGCAGAGGAACAAGGAGATCTTGGAGTGTAGGTCCATAGATTCCTAAAGGTAGCAGGCCAGATAGATAAGGTGGAAAAGGCGGCATATGGAACACTTGCCTTTATTCGTCGAGGCATGGAATACAAGAGCAAGGACGTTACGCTTGAATTGTATAAAACACTGGTTAGGCCGCAGCTGGAGTACTGTGTGCAGTTCTGGTCACCACATTACAGGAAAGATGTGATTGCACTGGAAAGGGTGTAAAGGAGATTTACAAGAATGTTGCCTGGACTGCAGAATTTTGGCTACGAGGAAAGATTGGAGATGCTGGGTCTGTTTTCTTTAGAAAAGTGGAGGCTGAGGGGAGACCTGACCAAGGTGTATAAAATTATGAGGGGCCTGGATAGAAAGGACCGATTTTCCTTAGCAGAGGGGTCAACCACCATAGATTTAAAGTAATTCAGGGGAGGTTTAGTGGAGCTATGAGGGGAAATTTGTTCACCCAGAGGGTAGTGGGGGTCTGGAACTCTCTGCCTTAAAGGCTGGTAGAGGCAGAAACCCTCACCACATTTAAAAAATACTTGGATGTGCACTTAAAGTGCCATAACCTACAGGGCTACAGACTAAGACTTGGAAAGTGGGATTAGGCTGGATAGCTCTTGGTTGGCTGGCCGGCACGGACACGATGGGCCGAATTGGCCTCTTTCCGCGTTGTAAATTTCTATGATTCTACTTGACAAAGATGGAAGCTTGGATTTCCAGTCTCCATTATTTTAACACTATCCTTAATTTCCCTTGTCAGCCACGGTTGAGCCACCTTCCCAGTTTTATTTTTACTCCAGACAGGGATGTACAATTGTTGAAGTTCATCTATGTGATCTTTAAATGTTTGCCATTGCCTATCCACTGGTGTTAAAATAATACCAAATGTAAATCCAGATTAGAGTATAGAGACACAATCATGGATTTCAGAGGAATGGGAGAGCATAACCCCCACCCCACAATATTTCCCTTAGCAACAGGCTAAGAAAAAAAAAGCTAAAATGTCTACATCTTGCTGTATATCAGTACATCTTGACCACTGGAACATCTCGGTACCTATGACACCCATGATCCATCAAACAGCCACTTGAACAATTCCAAAGGTTTGCATCTACTACTCTATCCAGAAGACCATTTCAGGTATTAACCACTGACACCAGTCCTAAAATCTGAAGGAACAAGTACAATACTGGAGTCTTTAAATGGACTGACTTACAACCTTCCTATTTAATTTTTTTATGCCAGGTCTAAATCCTCTGAAACATAGGAAGCAGAAAATAATCTACAATCTTCAGTTAAATAAGGCCAAGGTTTTTCAAATATCATTGCTTGAAATAACTGTGTCCAATGAAAAACAGATTAGCGCACTCTGCAGGTTTTGTACTTCTAGAAGCTTGGAAAATGGGAAGCTGAAAAAAAAAAAGAACTCCGTGAACAATTTGCATTCATTTATATATGGATAAGCCAGGTTTACGCAGGTTCTTCGCCTTACTGGGTGCAAGAAGAGGTGCAAGGGGAAGCAGCATCTTAACTCCACAGTCTTCTGCTGACAGCTGAGTAAAGAGTATGGGCCCAAGTTTCCACATGATTCGCGCCTTATTTTTAGGAGCAACTGGTGGAGAACGGACTATTTTAGAAATCGCAATTCTCCACATTTTTTTTTCTGCAGTTCTAGTCAGGTAGAACAGTTCTAGTTTAGAACAGATTTTTTTCTTCAAAAGGGGACGTGTCCAGCCACTGACGCCTGATTTGAAAGTTTCCACAGTGAAAATGTACTCCAAACTAAAGTAGAATGGAGCCAGTGAAGATTTTTGTAGAACTGAAAAAACCTGTTCTACACATTAAAAAATCAGGCGCAGGTTACAAATTAGGCGTCCAGAACGAGGTGGGGGGGGGGGGGGGGGGGAAAGGGAACTCATTAAATTCGACAATAAATCCTTATTTATACTTCTACAAATAAATCCAACCTGAATAAACATTTATAAGCCAAGAAAAGATTAAATAAACCATCTTCCTACCTGTGTGAAAGTGCTTCAGCCAGGGAGAATTCTGCAGCCGTTCGTGCAGCTGAGCGGGAGGGAGAGAGAGAGAGGGGGGGAGGGAGAGAGAGAGAGAGGGAGAGAGAGAGAGGGGGGAGGGAGGGAGAGAGAGAGAGGGGGGAGGGAGGGAGAGAGAGAGAGGGGGGAGGGAGGGAGAGAGAGAGAGAGAGGGGGGGAGGGAGGGAGAGAGAGAGAGAGAGAGGGGGGGAGGGAGGGAGAGAGAGAGAGGGGGGAGGGAGGGAGAGAGAGAGAGGGGGGAGGGAGAGAGAGAGAGAGAGAGGGGGGAGGGAGAGAGAGAGAGAGAGGGGGGAGGGAGGGAGAGAGGGGGGAGGGAGAGAGAGAGGGGGGGAGGGAGAGAGAGAGGGAGAGAGAGGGGAGGGAGGGAGAGAGAGAGAGAGAGAGAGAGGGGGAGGGAGAGAGAGAGAGAGAGAGGGGGGGAGGGAGAGAGAGAGAGAGAGAGGGGGAGGGAGAGAGAGAGAGGGGGGAGGGAGGGAGAGAGAGAGAGAGAGAGAGAGGGGGGAGGGAGAGAGAGAGAGAGAGAGAGAGGGGGGAGGGAG